>NC_049215.1:0-242500 GCF_013347855.1 Anguilla anguilla | reverse complement strand
GTAATCTGGGTCTATATCATAATCGGTTGCAGTTTTCTCTGAGACTAGTGTGCGGTGTGTGTGGAGAACGGAAAGAAGTCTTATGATTAGCTTTCTTAACATTAGTGCTGACAGCGTTTTTGAGCCTATTAATTCAGCTTGATTCATCATTAATGCAAGAACTTCACAACAGGAGCGTGCGTGCGTGTGTGTGTGTGTATGTGTGAATGTGTGGTGTGTGTGTGTGTTTCTGTACTTGTGTGTGCTTATGTGTGCTCGTGTGTGTTTCTGTACTTGTGTGTGTATGTTGTGTGTATTTGCATGTGTGTGTGTGTGTGTGTATGTGTATGTGCGTGTGTGTTTGCATGTTTCTGTGTGTGTGTGTGTGTGTGTGTTCCCTCCCCCAAATGAAGCTCTGAAGCCAGTGGGGAAGATCGATTTTCATCTTTATCTCCCAAAAGCAGCTTTAGTGGAGACAGTGGATTTCAGGCAGGTTATTAGTGCAGGTGAGAAGGTCTGAAATAGAAAACAGATCAAGGACTTGTGCTCCTTCATTAACCCTTTGCTGTCTCTAATGCTTCAACCAGCAGCATCCTGAGTAGAGGCCAGCTTTAGCTACGCTAGCCTTTCTGCTGACCATTCTCCACTCATACAATGTGCTCTTTATCCCCGTTTATGGATCTTTACTGGAGCAATTCAGGTTAACTGCCCTCACCGAGCTTCGAAACTTGACCTCAGAGTTCAGAGTTGCTAAGTAGCTAAGACCCTATTCTAGTAGTATAAACGTACTACTTGCTTAAACTTGCCATTCAAAGTTAGATACACCACATAATGTTATGATTCGATCCAGTCCATTGTCCACTGAAAATAAAAAATGTATCATGGATGGATGAAAACATTTGTGGATTTCTCTGATGGGTTGCAATGAATGTTTTTTTTAATTTTTACATTGTCTTGCTGTTGGATGAAGCTCCATCCAATGAGGCATTTGCTTGAACATGAGCAAATGTTTCTTTTATGACTTTTTGCACTTTAGGATACATTTTGTTGCTGTTGTCAGCAGTTACATAATGAAAGATGACAAGTGAGCCTGTACCTGTGGCAGCCATACATGCCCAAACTATAACACCCCCACCACCATGTTTCACAGATGTGGGGGGGTGCTTTGGATCTTGGGCAGTTCCTTTTGGCCTCCACACTTTGCTTTTACCATCACTCTGATACAAATGTATGTTGGCCTCATCTGTCCACAAGACCTTTTTCCAAAACTCTGTAGGGTCTTTAACCTTTTAGCGCAAAGCCCCTAGTGGTCGGTGTGCCGAGATTACTAAACTCAGACATTCTGTGCTACTGCAACCAAAGTATGAGTTGAAACAGAAACGCATTGTTTTAGATTCATTAGTAGACCATACACGACATCTATGCCGAATACTGAGTTTTGCAGTGCCGCCATTGTCGTTCTGGTCGTTCATTTAACACGCACCCCCTCGCTGCAGTCTCATCTACAAAACACCCACCACCCTTGACATAATGGACAATATTGTCTATCTTGGCATTCATAAAAATATTCTTTCACCACTAAAAAATCGTATTCTGTCATAGCCACAAGATAAACCCGACAATAGCGCTAAGATATGCCCATACAGCAGTGAAAACGCTGAATAACGAAATAAACGAGAAAAAGTTTTTTTTAAATGATACCATGTCATTCTACAGTCAATATCTAGGACTAAATATTGAATAAATACACAACCTTACCATTGGCTTTACGCGTAGATGTCCCTTTTGAGACTGAATGGTCATATATTGTCTTGGACAATCCGTTTTGGAAATGTAGGCGCATGTGTGATGCCTGGGTACCTTCCAAAATAGCTGTGCGTAATACCACACCTGTTGTTTACGGCGTCGTCGCCCTTTTTAGTACAGTCTGGCTTGATTGACAATTAATTTATTCAGTAGGTGAGAGTATAAGCTTTCTAACGATGTATAACATGTCTAATTTTGCTTTTGGAATAGCGTTTTATATGTCAGCGTAACCGGAAGTTTTATTATCCTCGCATTCAATTACGCATTCACGTGGTAGCAGTAAAACAAAGACGCTGCTAACGAAACCTTGTCAATGATTTTTTCGAAATTTCTTGGAGAATACTATTATTATTGAGGACTTCTGAGCATAGCTAAGCCGTATGTTTGCTGATAGACCTAGCTGACATAGTTTTCTGGTGTAAGACAGGAGCGGATAGAACTATATCATTGATTTCCTGTCTCTATCTCCATCTACTGAAAACAGATAAGATTTCATCATTTCTATGTAAGTATTACTGCTCAAAATATTTCGGTTATATACGTTATTTTTGAAATTGAGTGTCTTTAAATAGGTTAGTGGTATTATATAATGTGGATATTTCACAATGTAATGTAAGCGTTTGTTAGTAGTGTAATATTTTTTGTGAATCATGCAACAGTGATGACGTGAGAGTTGGAGCATTGCCAAAACGTGGTGGACGGTTGAAAATTGTTTTCATGTTGCCGTCCCATCCCCATACAAGAAAACATAGAAATACACACAAGAGTTAATTACACATTTAGGTACTGTGCCGCATTGTGTGACAATATTTTTGCATTATTTTTTAACCTGATAGTAATGTTCCATCGTAAAACTTCATAAGGGGCTCATTTATATGCTTTATAATGGACAAAACCATTTTATTTAATTTTGGAGAGATTTTGGATATGTTTCTGGACCACTAGATATTTCAGACCACTGTACTGACTGAAAGCTTGTAATTCCGACTTGAAAATGATGCAAGTGATTTTCTTGAGTCAAAACAGTTGATTCGCAGTGAAATACGTGAATATGTTGTGATTCACAGCAATGCACAATTTAGACATTTTGGACAGATTTGGAGACAATGGGTACACTGCTTAGTTTTTGCTTCATACATCTATAATAGTTCTACATATTCACCCTTAGATTTTATGAACTTGTGGTCAAGAAGTTTTTGATCCAGCACATGTATAGTTTAACCTATACATGTTAAGTTTATAGTTTAAGTATATATGCAATCTCTCAGTATTTCATTGCAAACTAAAAAAGTGCAAATTAATTTTTGATTTTTTGTCTAGACAATTGCATTTGTGGCACTTTATTTCTTCCAAAATTATGAATATAAACTAATCTGCGTTAGTATTGTAAATTGTACAAATGTCTTGCTTCACTTAAGCCATTTTTCAAGTCTCTGTGATGTTCACATCTGGAGTTACAAAGCTTTAAATAGGGTACCCCCTAAATGGGAAAGGATTGGCAAGATTTGGCATGTGCGCTAAGGGGTTAAGGTGCTTCTTAGCAAACTGTAACCTGGCCATCCTGTTTTTGCGGCTAACTAGTGGTTTGCAATTTGCAGTGTCTCCTCTGTAGTTCTGTTTGTGATGTATTCTGTGGACAGTAGTCACTAACACATCCATGCTTGCCTCCTGAAGAGTGCTTCTGGTCTGTCAGACAGGTGTTTGTGGGTTTTTCCTCATTGTAGTGAAAATTCTTTGGTCATCAAATGAGGTCTTCCTTCCTTTGCGATTACTGACCTTACCAGTGCTCTATTTCTTCTTAATGATGTTCCTGTCACGTTCGGGAGGGTAGGACCCAGACGCAGAGTGGAAAAAACACAGGAACTGAAAAGGAAAGTTTAAACAAAAGATTTTACTATAAACAATAAACAAAACAGGGAACCAAAAGGAGGCCATGATGGGCAAAACCAAAAAACTCAAATACTAGAAAAAACTTGACAAGAAAACAAATGACTAGGACAGAAACAGTGAACAGAAACATCCAGGCAGAATACAAGCAGGTCCAAAACTCAGGCAGGTAGAAACACACATGAAACGTAGGCAGGAAAAAAAACGGGTAGGTACATGCAGTCAGAAACAAACACAAGGAACCAGCACCCAAGTCAAGGGGACAAAGAACTTAAATAGACGGGTAACAAGACACAAGTGAACTCAAAGAACAATCAAACCAGAAAAGGAGGGGATAACAAGACACAGGTGGGAACAATGAGACACAAACAGAAACAATAAAATAATTGAAAGCAATAATACAGTTAACAGGGGAACGAGCAGGACACAAAACAGAAGTGACACCATCTCGCGGCCCAACAAGGAAGAACAGAGACAGAAACACAGAACCATGACAGTTCCAGACAGTTGATTTTGGTGAGCCTAAGGTTTGGCCTATTTCTCTGACAGATCTTTTCTTATTTCTCAGCCTCGTAATGGCTTCCTTGACTTTCATTGGCACAACCCTGGTACTCATGTTGACACACAGCAATACAGTCTCTTAAGGCAATCAACAGGCTAGAATCAAGATTCGATGCTAAAAGCTCTAAGCAATCAATTGAACACACCTGACTAATCAGAAACACCCATGAAGCCACTTGTCCCAAGCATTATGGTGCCCTCACCTGCACCCTACACATAGGAAACATGAGATTGTGGAGTACTGAGTCAAATCAAGAAAAACAAAATGTCCGTATTCCAAACGTTGTGGAGCTCACAGTGTACGGCTCAAGATTCAGCTGCCCGTGCAGAATGCATTAATCAGTCAATCAATCAATCAATCAATCAATCAATTTTTATTTGTATAGCGCTTTTAACAAAGGAGCTTTGTCACAAAGCAGCTTTACAGAGAACCGGCCCCCAAAGAGTAAGCCTAGGGCAACAGTGGCAAGGAACAAAAGTAATATGGATTGTTTGGTTCTTAGTAACTACCGGCCCATATCCAACCTCCCTTTTTTAAGTAAGATTTTAGAAAAGTTGGTTTTTAATCAGCTAAATGAATTCTTCGCAATAACAATGTGCTTGATATGTTACAGTCTGGTTTTAGGGCAAACCACAGTACAGAGACTGCCCTAGTCAAGGCAGTAAATGATCTTAGAATGAACACCGATGCGAAAAAGCTCTCTGTCCTTGTTCTCTTAGACCTCAGCGCCGCCTTTGATACAGTTGATCATAATATCCTTCTGGACAGACTTGAGAACTGTGTTGGTCTGTCCGGCAGAGTTCTCCAATGGTTCAGATCCTATTTGACTGGTCGAGATTTCTTTGTGGCATTGGGTGATCATTCCTCAGGTGAAGTAGACATAACACGTGGTGTTCCCCAAGGCTCCATCTTGGGCCCTATTCTCTTCAGCCTGTAAGTGTTGCCACTCGGCTGTGTCATCAGAAAGCACAAAATTGATTTTCATAGTTATGCTGATGACACCCAATTATATATCTCTGTATCCCCAGATGATTTTAGCCCCATTGACTCCTTAGTGAAGTGTATTTCTGACATAAATGTATGGATGTCAGAAAATTTCCTCCAGTTGAACAAAGATAAAACTGAGATTTTAGTCATTGGGGAAAAGGCCCAGAGAGAGAAACTGTCTGTAAAATTACAATCACTTGCACTCAACACCAAGGACCAGTTCAAAAACCTTGGTGTCATTATTGACTCAGACTTAAATTTGGAGGCCCACATCAGAAATGTCACAAAATTATCTTTTTACCATTTAAGGAATATTGCTAGAGTTTGACCGTTTCTCTCTTAGGCTGATACTGAAAAGATAATGCATGGTTTTATTACTAACAGGCTTGATTGCTGCTCTCCTGTCTGGTCTTCCAAAAAAAGCAATTGGTCAGTTACAACTAGAGCCCGACCGATGCTAGATTTTTGGGTCCGATGCCAATCCTGATTTTGGAGAGTCCTAGCCCACCGATTACCAATGTTTTGACCGATATTTTGTCAAAAAGTGCAACATTTTCAAATCAATTTGAAAAACTTATATTTTATTAACGTTTCTATATTTAAGAACATTTAACTTATAAGCAAACAAATAAAAATAAAAATAAACACACAAAGAACTTTTTAGATAGAAAAAGTAAAAGATGATATTAAATTAAATATATATATATATATAAACACCATCTTTAAGTGTGTGAAATCAAAATAACTCCACACCTTGCTTTCACTCCTTTCTTTTCCAGCCATCAAAAATAAAATAATAAAAAAATCAGTTTTCCAGTTAAACAAGTATTTTTATGAATATTATTATTATTGTTGTTGTTGTTGTTATTAATTTGTTGTTATTATTTCTTAGTATCTATTCTCAGTACATTAATTATATTTTCTTATTTTATTCCTACTACATGATCTCAAAGAGTAAGACTATCTAGCGAGTGTCAGGCTGGGTGCGGGAATGGACCCAAATGCAGAGTAAAAACCGAAAGTCCAAAATGGGGAAAACAAAAGACTTCAATGAACAGAAACAGGGAACAAAGAGCCTCGCAGGGCAAATCTTACAAACAACAAAAATCCTCAAAAACTAACAAGAAGACAAAAATACAAAAACCTAAAAACGAGGGAAAACAGGGCAGGCAGGGCACAGGCAGGCAAGCAACGGGTAATCAGGACATCGCAGACAGGTAACAAACAGGGAACAAACCAAACCAAAAGATTCCAGCGCCTGAATCTGGGGAGAGGGAGACCTAAATAGAAAGACGCAGACGAGACACAGGAGGGCACGATGAGCAATCAAGCCACAGAGAGGGAGAGGAACACGAGACAAAACGCAACTAATAATTAGATAATGAGAAACAATAAAACAATCAACTGAACACAAAACAGAGGTACCGCCATCTGGCGGCCCAACAGAGAACAACAAGGGGGAAGACAACAGAATCCTGACAGTACCCCCCCCCCCAAGGGACGGCTCCTGACGTCCCAGGAGGCCGACCCTGGGAGGGGGTGAACTGGAGGGCGGGGACAGGGAAATAGAACACAGGAAACTCGGGACAAAACTCAGGAACTAGGGAAACAGGAGACACAGGGCTGGGCAGGACCCGGGCGACTGGAGACACAGGGCTGGGCAGGACACGGGCGACACGGGGAAACTCAGGGCCCGCACTTCTCGGGCGACGGGGGGAAACTCAGGGCCCGCACTTCTCGGGCGACGGGGGGAAACTCAGGGCCCGCACTTCTCGGGCGACGGGGGGAAACTCGGGGCCCGCACTTCTCGGGCGACGGGGGGAAACTCAGGGCCCGCACTTCTCGGGCGACGGGGGGAAACTCAGGGCCCGCACTTCTCGGGCGACGGGGGGAAACTCGGGGCCCGCACTTCTCGGGCGACGGGGGGAAACTCGGGACCCGCACTTCTCGGGCGATGGGGGGAAACTCGGGACCCGCACTTCTCGGGCGACTAGGGGAAACTCAGGGCCCGCACTTCTCGGGCGACAGGGGGACTCAGGGCCCGCACATCGGGCGACAGGGGGACTCAGGGCCCGCACATCGGGCGACAGGGGGACTCAGGGCCCGCACATCGGGCGACAGGGGGACTCAGGGCCCGCACATCGGGCGACAGGGGGACTCAGGGCCCGCACATCGGGCGACAGGGGGACTCAGGGCCCGCACATCGGGCGACAGGGGGACTCAGGGCCCGCACATCGGGCGACAGGGGGACTCAGGGCCCGCACATCGGGCACCAGGGGGACTCAGGGCCCGCACATCGGGCGACAGGGGGACTCAGGGCCCGCACTCGGGCGACAGGGGGACTCAGGGCCCGCACTCGGGCGACAGGGGGACTCAGGGCCCGCACTAGGGCGACAGGGGGACTCGGGGGCCCGCACTCGGGCGACAGGGGGACTCGGGGGCCCGCACTCGGGTGACAGGGGGACTCGGGGGACTGACTCAGGAAACCAGGGGGACTGACTCAGGAAACCAGGGGGACTGACGCAGGAAACCAGGGGGACTGCAGACATACAGGACTGGACTGGGGCGAGGTAGACACAGGACTGGACTGGGACGAGGTAGACACAGGACTGGACTGGGACGAGGTAGACACAGGACAGCAACGAGACGGGGCACGACAACACTGGACTGGGTTGGACAAGACTGAGGGGGAAAAAACGGACTGACAGACACCGGCACAATAGGGAGACCTACAAAGACAGACAAAGGGACAAGCAGGCGGGGAGGCACACAGCGACACCGACAGACACACAAAGGGACAGGCAGACAGGAAAGGCGAGGGGGGAGCCCAAAAACTGACATAGGGACTGACACACAGGCAAACAAGACAAAACACACGCGGACTGGCACACAGACAGACAGGCAGACAGGCGGGCAAACACGTTGGCCGATGGGCTGACGGCCTGGGGGGCAGACAAACAGGCCAACAAACTGGCTGACACACATGCGGGTAGACTAACAGACAAACAGGCAGGCAGACAACTAGACAGGGGGGCCGGGGAACACACGGACACGCGGTTGGGATCACTGGAGGGTGCACGAACATTGGGTGGAGCATGGACACTAGGGGGCGCGACTACAGACAGGTAACAAACAGGGAACAAACCAAACCAAAAGATTCCAGCGCCTGAATCTGGGGAGAGGGAGACTTAAATAGAAAGACGCAGACGAGACACAGGAGGGCATGATGAGCAATCAAGCCACAGAGAGGGAGGGGAACACGAGACAAAACGCAACTAATAATTAGATAATGAGAAACAATAAAACAATCAACTGAACACAAAACAGAGGTACCGCCATCTGGCGGCCCAACAGAGAACAACAAGGGGGAAGACAACAGAATCCTGACAGCGAGCTTCCCTGTCCATAAGAATTAGGCGGTGAAAATAACTACAATGTGCTCTGACGCGTGACTAGATGACACACTCCTTCGCAATAACGCATTAGCTATTGACACAGCCTCATTATTTCTTATTATATATTCTTAGTAAGTTAAATGAATTATATTTTCTTATTTTATTTCTACTACATGATCTCAAAGAGTAAGACATTATCTAGCGGAGCTAAAGAGTGAATCAAGTGTAACGTTAGATGAAATTAAATTGACTGGATGAAATACGTGAAAAAAAACTACAATGCGCTTTCGTGCAGGTTACCCGCGCTAACTGTTGGTTGATTCACTTCTCCAACAGCAATCCTTCTCTCGTGTTATCACGACAAAGCTAGATAACATGGCTTAAAATGATCCATGTTAGAAGTGTTTTATCTGCGTTTTTACTGTCTGGTTAGCTTGCTACGATGACGCGTGACTAGATGACACACTCGCTTGCAATCACGCGTTGGCTATTTACACAGCATCATATAGTAGCTAATATCATTATCTCAGATAAAAAAGCAAATGTGTGATACATTCAATCACCATTTTATTTTGGCTGGTTATTTATTTGAGAATACAGCGATGTCCTCTGGAAATGTAGATCCTACGCTGCTTATGTGCTCACTGCCCCTTCATAAAGGCTTGCTAGCCAGCTAGCTTGCTAAAGTGAACCAAATATGTTAGCTAGCTCGCTTGCTTGATAATGAGGATTAATAAACATAGTGGTCGTAAACGCATTTAATTAAAAACTTTCACTAAATATACATACCTTCATTGCGGCAATCGAATCTGTGCAGACAAGTCTTGCAGTGGAGAATATTGGATGAGGCACAAGTGACAAACGTCTTATTAGAGAAGTAGGGCATCAGCCGCTGCAGTTCACACTTGTATTAGAGCTCCCTCTACTGGATAATTCTAGTAAATTACAACGTTCGAACAGACAAGTACAGATGAATAATCATTGTTTTTTTTGTTTATTATACTTATTAAAAAATCGGGGCACATCGGCGGCATAACTGCCGATCTCGATGTTGTCAAAAAAGTCAAATAATGGCCGATATATCGGCCATACCGATATATCGGTCGGGCTCTAGTTACAACTTGTGCAGAACGCAGCAGCACGCGTACTGACAAAGACCAGAAGGAGAGCACACATCACTCCCATTTTAAAGTCCTTGCATTGGTTGCCTGTTAGTTTTAGAATAGATTTTAAGATCCTTTTATTGGTTTTTAAATCACTAAATGGCAATGCACCTGCCTATTTATCCGAGATGCTTTTTAGGTATGTGCCCGGCAGAACCCTTAGATCCTCTGACACTGGTCTCTTAACTGTTCCAAAGGCTAGAACAAAAAGGCATGGAGAAGCAGCTTTTAGCTATTATGGTCCTAGCTTTTGGAACAGCCTGCCGGAGGATCTACAGGTTTCTGAATCTGTGGACATTAAAAAAAAAAATCTTAAGACACACCTTTTTGGCATTGCTTTTACCTAGGTTTTTGCATTGCTTTTATTTATTTAGTTTAGTTTTATTTATTTTATTATTTATTTATTATTATTATTATTATTATTATTATTATTATTATTATTATTATTATTATTATTATTTGTTTGTTCCTTTTCTATCTTTTTAATTATAATTAAAATAATTCTTTTTAATTATTTCAATTATTCTTTGCAATTATTTTCTGTGAAGCACATTAAGTTGCACTTACTGTATGAAATGTGCTATACAAATAAAGTTTGATTGATTGATTGAAGGAAAAACTCCCTGACTGATAACAGGAAGAAACCTTGAGCAGAACTGGACTCAGAGGACGAACCCATCTGCTGCGGGCAGGCACCGGTGGGCATTACCCATCTCTCCTTGTGCTTCTGTTTTTACTATCTCCCTCTCTGTTACCCTTTTTTTATTAACCTAGTTGCCAGAATATAATGTAGTGCACTGCGGGTTTGATGCTTGTTTCTAGTTGGCCAATTATGCCTTTTGATATGTCCCTTGCAAAGAACAAACAATTTAAAAAAATGTTTGTTTATTTTGTTTCTTTGCATGCAAAGTTCTGCACAGGCACATTCAAGCAGTACGCAGACATGAAGAGAAATGTTACGTGCGCTGACATGCTTTTTGAGATACAGGTGCATTGCTGCAGCTCCACATAGCTACATAGCCCCTTCATACGCATCACATAAACAGTAATAACTGCCTATGTCAGCAGTTGCAAAGAGGCAATTGGTGTGCATCGCTTATTATGTCATGGTAATGTCGATTGCGGCAACAGACATTAACACACTGTATGACTATCTGCACATGAGCAATTATTACTGATTATGTAGTACTTATAAAAAATTTATATGAGTCTTATGAAGGCCCATTATTACTGGGTATTGTCAGGGTTTTAATTCTGTTTGCCTCAGAGATGGACATGCTCCATAACCCTTTGAAATGTTTCTTAAATGGCAATGTATCAAATGCCAAGCTCGATTTGCTGAGCAAGCCTTTTAAGGCTGCTAGGTAAAAAAAGGCTATTACCGCAGTTAAGTTAATATGTATCGCTGACTGACAGTTCACACTCACATCACAGATTAAACAGATGTGTGTGCGAGTGTGTGTGTGCATGTGTACGTGCGTGTGAGTGTGTGCGTGTGTGTGTATGCGAGTGTGTGCATGTGTACGTGTGTGTGAGTGTGTGTGCGTGTGTGTGTATGCGAGTGTGTGCGCGTGTGTGTGTATGCGAGTGTGTGCGAGGGTGTGTGTGTGTGAGTGTGTGCATGTGTGCGTGTGTCCGAATGTGTGTGTGACAGGACTGTATTGCTCTCCAGAGGGCGGTCTGTGAGTGATTGTGACAGAAGCCTGCAAGTTTATGTGTGCATGTACTCATGAGAACAGTATCAAATCAGTGTGAGTCTAACATTTATAACATAGCGCCTTTATATTACTGTTTCCAACCGACCTGAAAACATTAATTTAATACACTCTCTCACTCTCTCATTCCTAATATTATTGAAAATTTGTTATTGTTTTGAAACAGTTAATGTCCAAATAAAGTGGCTTTTAAATGAAATAAGCCTTTAGGATTAACCTCAGTCTGAGCTCAGTTCCACATGCTAACCTCAGTCTGAATGAGCTCAGTTCCCATGCTAACCTCAGTCTGAGTGTGCTCAGTTCCACATGCTAACCTCAGTCTGAGTGTGCTCAGTTCCACATGCTAACCTCAGTCTGAATGAGCTCAGTTCCACATGCTAACCTCAGTCTGAGTGAGCTCAGTTCCACATGCTAACATCAGTCTGAGTGTGCTCAGTTCCACATGCTAACCTCAGTCTGAATGAGCTCAGTTCCACATGCTAACCTCAGTCTGAGTGAGCTCAGTTCTACATGCTAACCTCAGTCTGAGGGAGCTCAGTTCCACATGCTAACCTCAGTTTGAGTGAGCTCAGTTCCACATGCTAACCTCAGTCTGAGTGAGCTCAGTTCCACATGCTAACCTCAGTCTGAGGGAGCTCAGTTCCACGTGCTAACCTCAGTCTGAGCTCAGTTCCACATGCTAACCTCAGTCTGAGTGAACTCAGTTCCTCATGCTAACCTCAGTCTGAGTGAGCTCAGTTCCTCATGCTAACCTCAGTATGAGTGAGCTCAGTTCCTCATGCTAACCTCAGTCTGAGGGTGCTCAGTTCCACATGCTAACCTCGGTCTGAGTGAGCTCTGTTCCACATGCTAACCTCAGTATGAGTGAGCTCTGTTCCCATGCTAACCTCAGTCTGAATGAGCTCAGTTCCACATGCTAACCTCAGTCTGAGTGAGCTCAGTTCCCATGCTAACTTTAGTCTGAGGGAGCTCAGTTCCACATGCTAACCTCAGTCTGAGTGAGCTCAGTTCCACATGCTAACCTCAGTCTGAGTGAGCTCAGTTCCCATGCTAACCTCAGTCTGAGTGAGCTCAGTTCCACATGCTAACCTCAGTCTGAGTGAGCTCAGTTCCACGTGCTAACCTCAGTCTGAGTTATCTTAGTTTCCATGCTAACCTCAGTCTGAGTGAGCTCAGTTCCCCATGCTAACCTCAGTCTGAGTGAGCTCTGTTCCCATGCTATCCTCAGTCTGAGTGAGCTCTGTGTGTGTGTGTGTGTGTGTGTGGTAGGGGTGTGTGTGTGGAGGGTTCTGTGTGGTGGGGTTTGTGTGTGTTGGTGTGTGTGTGGTGAGGCAGTGTATGTGTTGGTGTGTGTATGTGTATATTGTTGTGTATATATTTTGAGATAAGTATGCTGCTGTGGTCTTTGCAGATGGACCCTGTGCAGAAAGCTGTAATTAACCACACGTTTGGAGTCTGTGTCCCACCAAAGAAGAAGCAAGTCATTTCCTGCACTGTCTGCCAGCTGCGCTTCAACTCTGACGTGAGTAGAGCACGCTGTCTTTACCATATGTGTGGTGTGTGTGCGAGCGTGTGGACTTGTACTACTATCTTTGTGAGAACCAAATGTCCTCACAAGGATAGAAAGATGAGGAAAATTATGGACAGTGAGGACCTTTTGCTGGTCCTCACAATTTCAAGAGGCTGTTTTAGGGTTAGAATTAGGTTAAGGTTAGGGTTAAGGTTAGGCATTTAGTGGTTAGAGTTAGGGTTAGGGTTAGGGTTAGAGGTTACGGAATGAATGTAATCAATGGAAATCAGTCAGAAGTCCTCACAAGTATAGCAGTACAATGCTGTCTGAGTGTGCGTGTGTGTGTGTGTGTCTGTGTGTGCGTGCATGTGTGCGTGTGTCTGTTTGTGCGTGTGTGCGTGTGTCTGTGTGTTTGTGTGTGTGCATGTTCAAGAATGCATGTGAATGTGCTTGCATGCATGCCACACTTTAGTTTAAGTGTAATGATTTAATACTAAACATTGTCAGATTGATAATACTTGGTTCAAATAACTTAAATTCATTTTAAGATATTGGATTTATTTATATTTAATTGTAATTCAGATTCACTATTTAGGGATCACATCCAGTTACCCTGTTACTGTCTCAGCACTCTGAATACTGAACCCAGAATAACCAAAGAAAAACAGAAAGAAACGCTTTTATCAACCTAACACTTAAAAGTTATGTTTGTGGGAATTTACCCTCTGATTAATTCAGATGCCTCTATTTGACTGTTAGAGGACCATTCTGTCATTGTGATAGAGAAACCACAAGCAAGCGTGTATCAGCCATTACAAATTTTAATAAGAGGTGATGCAGAAATGATAAGTTTGGTGATAACACTAAATGCTACCCTAATATGACACACAATTCTAACAACTAGATACTAACGATACTACTAAATAGAAACACAATGTGATTTGACGCAATTCCTAACATATATGGCTACGAGATGACTGGCGAGACCTGCATTCAGTGGTATTACAGTATAGGCAGAGGGTACTGCTAAACAGAAGCTCACTAGCCTATGAACTAATACAATTCTAAACATGCAGTATATGGTTAAGAGGAGACAGACATCACAGGAATGGAATTAGCTTTGGCAATAGTTTTGGCACCCCGCTATAGTGATTTACCACAATTAGACTAGTAGATTTATGCTGCCAGTTTGTATTAGCAAGCTTCTACTACTAAAATAAAGGCAAGTTCTTATGCTGTTTACAAGATTAGAATTCTGACAACAGCTGACATCTCCCGATGTGGAATTTAAAATTCTGATTGTATCAACTTGATGTTATTTACAAACTGCGTGTAAAAATGTAGTGTGTGTCTTGTTGAATGACTTATTAAATGATTGTCTTGGTAGATGTTGGCTTCTGAAACTGCCTTTTCAGTGTTGGCATGGCCAAAAATGGGATGTTCCAGAATGGACTGGTACTAGACTACGCCATTTTGGGACTTGCTCATATGATTTTGCTCATATGTCATGAAGTGAGTGCAGTATGTTTTAGTACTTTTTAAAGATTTTCAGCATATTTTAACTATATCAAGTCAAGGTAAATCGAGATAATTTTGCCCAAGATAATCGTGGCATGAAATTTCCATACCGTCCCATCCTTAGTGTGCGGTTATGTTTTGTTTTTGCGCTATGGCTGCTAACTATCAATCACGACATGCATACATGTATGCTATTAGATAATAAGGTAGAACAAAATCATGCAAGTGATACCCTAGATGTTGTTGAGTGGCTAACTCGATGTTGTCTATTAATGTTCTTATTAATGAAACATGTTAATGATTCATGCAAAGATGACAGGCATAATGGCTTTAAAACTGATGACGTTTAATATTTATTCAAGCTTTTTAGTATACCTAGCAATTAGTTCAGTCAAGCACATGGGTTGATCTTCAGAGAAAGTCAGCCTGCTAGCTAGTATACTAACAGCTGTGCTTATTCATTAAGCAGGCTTATGTTGCCATCGATTGTTGCTATAAAATTGAGTAGCCAATTAACAATGGCAGTACTTAAGACAATACAGGAAGGGCCTATATTAAAACATACATCAAATTATGTCTATGTAATCATCCCTATGGGTAATACAGTCTTTGTCGTAATACATAGCTATGTCATTATGTTTTCATAATTTCTTGGATTGATAAAGCAGTCAAAGGATGATTTGACTGTCCTCTGAAATATGTGATGATAATAATAATAATAATAATAATAATAATAATAATAATAATAATAATGCTACATCCATTAAGTTTCAAGTTTATTTTATTTATATAGCACCTTTCCTGCAAAAAGCAGCTCAAAGTGCTGTACAAAAACAACATTATCTATACCCGCTTATCCTGAACAGGATCACAGGGGGTGCTGGAACCTATCCCAGTGTGCACTAGGCGAGAGGCAGGAATACACCCACCAATCTATCGCTGGGCACACACACCATTCACTCACACACTCATACCTATGGGCAATTTAGAGTCTCCAATTAGCCTACTTGCATGTACTTTGGACTGTGGAGGGAAACCAGAATGCTCTAAGGAAACCCACGCGGACACGGGGAGAACACGCGAACTCCACACAGAAAGGCCCCAAGCCGAGATTCAAACCCACCACCTTCTTGCTGTGAGGCAACAGTGCTACACACTGCACCACCATGCTGCCCCATAATAATAATAATAATAATAATAATAATAATAAACTTTTCATTAAAATGTAGCTGTTCTGGGGGGTCCCTCCAATTTTTTTTTGCCTAGGGCCCCGAGAAGTCTAGAGCAGTGGTTCTCAGACTCGGTACTGGGGGCCCACTGTGTATGCTGGTTTTCATTCCAACCACAATTGCAATCTCAGAATTTTAACAAGCTGTTCATTTTTCTTAATTAGGTGTTTTTCATGTTAAGAGGAATTATTTACCCTCTTTAGCCACATTATGTCAGAAATAGCTATGCATGGCATGAAGAATAAAATCCCATTGTGTTATTGTGTTGCTTTTTAAGTGATTGCAAACAATCACTTTGCAAAAGAGGTAACATTTTTAACAGATCAAATTAACGAGGGGAATTAATAGGCTCCTAATTAGGTTCCTGAACACATGTGTTTCAGTGCTTTAAGTGCATAACATTTCCCTTAAACTAATTAGCACAACACAGGTTTGACTCGTTATCATTTTCTTTGTTTTTGAATTTTTTGTTATCTATCAAGTGATTAGATTTAGTAGCCTGGTGTTCACACTTTCCCCAATTAGGAACCTGTTGCTTTGCCTCAGTTTTTGTTTTGATTAGTTTAAAAAATTTTTTTTTTTTTTTACCTCTGTACGTAATCATCTACAATATAGCACACTGTGAATAAGGGACTTTTATTCTTCATGGCAGGCGTAGCTATTAATAACACGAGGTGGCTTAAGTGGGCAAATAATCCCTCTGACACGAGAAGCACCTAATTAAGGAAAAATAATAGTTTGTTACAATTCCGGGATTGCAATTGTGGTTAGAACAAAAACCAGCATACACAGTGGGCCCCCAGAACCGAGGTTGAGAACCACTGGTGTAGAGATATTATCAACACATGCTAATAGTCAGTAGTGTTCTATGGGAGTGTCAAGCGACTATCCAGGCTCCAAGAAGGTGCTATCTGAGGCTATGAAACAGCAGGAGGTCAACACCTCATGCTTGGTTTACAATGTGCAATCATTTGGTACTATGCCTCCACTACATAAAAAATGTGTTGATAATCCCCTCAATGTCATCTACTGCTTTGATCTAAAAATTGTGGATGTCTGCTGTCTGGAGATCCCAAGCAGAAGTGGGGGAGCGTTGGAATGTTGAAGATAACAGAAACAGGCTCATTTGGGAGAGTGTTGGAATGTTGAAGATAACATATATAGGCTCATTTGAGAGAGTGTTGGAATGTTGAAGATAACAGATACAGGCTCATTTGAGAGAGTGTTGGAATGTTGAAGATAACAGATACAGGCTCATTTGAGAGAGTGTTAGACTGTTGAAGATAACAGAAACAGGCTCATTTGAGAGAGTGTTGGAATGTTGAAGATAACAGATACAGGCTCATTTGAGAGAGTGTTGGAATGTTGAAGATAACAGAAACAGGCTCATTTAGGAGAGTGCTGGAATGTTGAAGATAACAGAAACAGGCTCATTTGGGAGACTGTTGGAATGTTGA
This sequence comes from Anguilla anguilla, assembly GCF_013347855.1. Taxonomy (NCBI): domain Eukaryota; kingdom Metazoa; phylum Chordata; class Actinopteri; order Anguilliformes; family Anguillidae; genus Anguilla; species Anguilla anguilla. The sequence goes on along the minus strand of NC_049215.1, from coordinate 225,292 downwards.
AGATAACAGATACGGGCTCATTTGGGAGAGTGTTGGAATGTTGAAGATAACAGATACAGGCTCATTTGGGAGAGTGTTGGAATGTTGTATATAACATATACAGGCTCATTTGGGAGAATGTTGGAATGTTGAAGATAACAGATACAGACTCATTTGGGAGAGTGTTGGAATGTTGAAGATAACATAAACAGGCTCATTTGGGAGAGTGTTGGAATGTTGAAGATAACAGAAACAGGCTCATTTGGGAGTGTGTTGGAATGTTGAAGATAACAGATACAGGCTAATTTGGGAGAGTGTTGGAATGTTGAATATAACATATACAGGCTCATTTGGGAGAATGTTGGAATGTTGAAGATAACAGATACAAGCTCATTTGGGAGAGTGTTGGAATGTTGAAGATAACAGAAACAGGCTCATTTGGGAGAGTGTTGAAATGTTGAATATAACATATACAGGCTCATTTGGGAGAATGTTGGAATGTTGAAGATAACAGATAAAAGCTCATTTGGGAGAGTGTTGGAATGTTGAAGGTAACAGAAACAGGCTAATTTGGGAGAGTGTTGGAATGTTGAAGATAACAGATACAAGCTCATTTGGGAGAGTGTTGGAATGTTGAAGATAACAGAAACAGGCTCATTTGGGAGAGTGTTGGAATGTTGAAGATAACAGATACAAGCTCATTTGGGAGAGTGTTGGAATGTTGAAGATAACAGATACAGGCTCATTTGGGAGAGTGTTGGAATGTTGAAGATAACAGATACAGGCTCATTTGGGAGAGTGTTGGAATGTTGAAGATAACAGATACAGGCTCATTTGGGAGAGTGTTGGAATGTTGAATATAACATATACAGGCTCATTTGGGAGAATGTTGGAATGTTGAAGATAACAGATACAGGCTAATTTGGGAGAATGTTGGAATGTTGGAGATAACATAAACAGGCTCATTTGGGAGAGTGTTGGAATGTTGAAGATAACAGAAACAGGCTCATTTGGGAGAATGTTGGAATGTTGAAGATAACAGAAATAGGCTAATTTGGGAGAGTGTTGGAATGTTGAAGATAACATAAACAGGCTCATTTGGGAGAGTGTTGGAATGTTGAAGATAACAGAAACAGGCTCATTTGGGAGAGTGTTGGAATGTTGAAGATAACAAATACAGGCTCATTTGGGAGAGTGTTGGAATGTTGAATATAACATATACAGGCTCATTTGGGAGAATGTTGGAATGTTGAAGATAACAGATACAGGCTCATTTGGGAGAGTGTTGGAATGTTGAAGATAACATAAACAGGCTCATTTGGGAGAGTGTTCGAATGTTGAAGATAACAGAAACAGGCTCATTTGGGAGAATGTTCAAATGTTGAAGATAACAGATACAGGCTCATTTGGGAGAGTGTTGGAATGTTGAATATAACATATACAGGCTCATTTGGGAGAATGTTGGAATGTTGAAGATAACAGATACAAGCTCATTTGGGAGAGTGTTGGAATGTTGAAGATAACAGAAACAGGCTCATTTGGGAGAGTGTTGAAATGTTGAATATAACATATACAAGCTCATTTGGGAGAATGTTGGAATGTTGAAGATAACAGAAACAGGCTCATTTGAGAGAGTGTTGGAATGTTGAAGATAACAGATACATGCTCATTTGAGAGAGTGTTGGAATGTTGAAGATAACAGAAACAGGCTCATTTAGGAGAGTGCTGGAATGTTGAAGATAACAGAAACAGGCTCATTTGGGAGACTGTTGGAATGTTGAAGATAACAGATACAGGCTCATTTGGGAGAGTGTTGGAATGTTGAATATAACATATACAGGCTCATTTGGGAGACTGTTGGAATGTTGAAGATAACAGATACGGGCTCATTTGGGAGAGTGTTGGAATGTTGAAGATAACAGATACAGGCTCATTTGGGAGAGTGTTGGAATGTTGAATATAACATATACAGGCTCATTTGGGAGAATGTTGGAATGTTGAAGATAACAGATACAGACTCATTTGGGAGAGTGTTGGAATGTTGAAGATAACAGATACAAGCTCATTTGGGAGAGTGTTGGAATGTTGAAGATAACAGAAACAGGCTCATTTGGGAGAGTGTTGGAATGTTGAAGATAACAGATACAAGCTCATTTGGCAGTGTGTTGGAATGTTGAAGATAACAGATACAGGCTAATTTGGGAGAGTGTTGGAATGTTGAAGATAACAGATACAGGCTAATTTGGGAGAGTGTTGGAATGTTGAAGATAACAGAAACAGGCTCATTTGGGAGAATGTTCAAATGTTGAAGATAACAGATACAGGCTCGTTTGGGAGTGTGTTGGAATGTTGAAGATAACAGATACAGGCTAATTTGGGAGAGTGTTGGAATGTTGAAGATAACAGAAACAGGCTCATTTGGGAGAATGTTCAAATGTTGAAGATAACAGATACAGGCTCATTTGGGAGAGTGTTGGAATGTTGAAGATAACATAAACAGGCTCATTTGGGAGAGTGTTGGAATGTTGAATATAACAGAAACAGGCTCATTTGGGAGAATGTTCAAATGTTGAAGATAACAGATACAGGCTCATTTGGGAGAGTGTTGGAATGTTGAATATAACATTTACAGGCTCATTTGGGAGAATGTTGGAATGTTGAAGATAACAGATACAAGCTCATTTGGGAGAGTGTTGGAATGTTGAAGATAACAGAAACAGGCTCATTTGGGAGAGTGTTGAAATGTTGAATATAACATATACAAGCTCATTTGGGAGAATGTTGGAATGTTGAAGATAACAGAAACAGGCTCATTTGGGAGTGTGTTGGAATGTTGAAGATAACAGAAACAGGCTCATTTGGGAGAGTGTTGGAATTAGCCTATTTCTCCCCCTCTTCGCGTCTGTACTTCCCGCTCCCGTCTGCTGTCTGTCCTGGCCCCTCGCTGGTGGAATGACCTCCCTGTGGCGGTCAGAACAGCAGAGAATCTTACCACCTTCAAACGCAGACTGAAGACTCATCTCTTCAGGCTGCACCTCTCCCCACCCCTCCCTTGTCTATAGTTTAGCTCACTGTACCTAGTTAGTATAATATGATTATGTTAGTGTATCTGGCAGGATTGTTTTTGTCTGATTAGGTGTGATTAGATGTGATTCCATTGCTAGTTTGTACTTGGTAGGATTCTTGCTTGCTGAACAGCTTACTCTACAGGGTTGGAGTCCTGATCAATGTGGCCACTTCTGGCACTACGATCCTTACTTCACTCTAGTGTTTCTTTTGCACCTCTACATCATGAACCAATGCACTTGTTGTACGTCGCTCTGGATAAGAGCGTCTGCTAAATGCCTGTAATGTAATGTAATGTAATGTTGAAGATAACAAATACAGGCTCATTTGGGAGAGTGTTGGAATGTTGACTATAACATATCCAGGCTCATTTGGGAGAATGTTGGAATGTTGAAGATAACAGATACAGGCTAATTTGAGAGGGTGTTGGAATGTTGAAGATAACATAAACAGGCTCATTTGGGACAGTGTTGGAATGTTGAAGATAACAGAAACAGGCTAATTTGGGAGTGTGTTGGAATGTTGAAGATAACAGATACAGGCTCATTTGGGAGAGTGTTGGAATGTTGAATATAACATATACAGGCTCATTTGGGAGAGTGTTGGAATGTTGAAGATAAGAGAAACAGGCTCATTTGGGAGAATGTTGGAATGTTGAAGATAACAGAAATAGGCTCATTTGGGAGAGTGTTGGCATGTTGAAGATAACAGATACAGGCTCATTTGAGAGAGTGTTGGAATGTTGAAGATAACAGATACAGGCTCATTTGGGAGAGTGTTGGAATGTTGAATATAACATATACAGGCTCATTTGGGAGAATGTTGGAATGTTGAAGATAACAGATACAAGCTCATTTGGGAGAGTTTTGGAATGTTGAAGATAACAGAAACAGGCTCATTTGGGAGAGTGTTGAAATGTTGAATATAACATATACAGGCTCATTTGGGAGAATGTTGGAATGTTGAAGATAACAGATACAAGCTCATTTGGGAGAGTGTTGGAATGTTGAAGATAACAGAAACAGGCTCATTTGGGAGAGTGTTGGAATGTTGAAGATAACAGAAATATGCTCATTTGGGAGAGTGCTGGAATGTTGAAGATAACAGAAATAGGCTCATTTGGGAGAGTGTTGGAATGTTAAAGATAACAGATACAGGCTCATTTGAGAGAGTGTTGGAATGTTGAAGATAACAGATACAGGCTCATTTGGGAGAGTGTTGGAATGTTGAAGATAACAGATGCAGGCTAATTTGGGAGAGTGTTGGAATGTTGAAGATAACAGATACAGGCTAATTTGAGAAAATGTTGGAATATTGAAGATAACAGAAACAGGCTCATTTGGGAGAGTGTTGGAATGTTGAAGATAACAGAAATAGGCTCATTTGGGAGAGTGCTGGAATGTTGAAGATAACAGAAATAGGCTAATTTGGGAGAGTGTTGGAATGTTGAAGATAACAGATACAGGCTCATTTGGGAGATTGTTGGAATGTTGAAGATATCAGAAACAGGCTCATTTGGGAGAGTGTTGGAATGTTGAAGATAACAGATACAGGCTGGTATTCAACAGAAAAGGGGAGGAGCCATTTCCTGCCACCTGCTCTGGCGTAGTTTTAAACAGGTGTGGTGATTAAATGGAGGTCCGCTGAGACCCCTCCTTTGAAATGAGCCACTTCGGACAGTCTGACTTGGGTTGGGTGAGGTTTATGGTACTGTGTTCTGTGGAGAAAGGATAATTAAACTTGTTACACTGTCTCAACGTTGATTAAGCCATTCAGTTGAAGATGTAGGTGATCGGTGGCATTGGGCCCAGAAACACAGAATGTGCCCACTGAGAGATTTCATTGGAAAGGCTTCTCATTGCATTTGTGTGTTTGTGTGTGTACTCTGTGTGTGTGTGTGTGTGTGTGTGTGCAGTATGTGTGTATGTGTGTATGTGTGTGTGTACAGTATGTGTGTGTGTTTGTGTGTGTACAGTATGTGTGTGTGTGCATGTGTGTATGTATGTGTGTGTGTGTGTGTACAGTGTGTGTGTGTGCGTGTGTATGTGTGTGTCTGTGTGTGTGTGTGTGTGGGTGTGTGTTTGTGTGTGAGTACACACTTGGAGTCTGACATTATGCAGTTGCTGAAATCTGCAATTCGCTAGACAGAGACAGAGCTGCTCTCCTGCTGTCCACATTATTCTCAGATATCCCAAGTGAATGAAATAGCTTCTGGATGTTTGCAGAAAGCTCCAACAATAAGGTGTTTTGACAGCCTTGCTCTTCCTGTTGCGTGTTATCTGTTGATACATTTAAAACTTTAAAATTATGCACGGTTCCCAGGGAGAATTAAAATGGCTTTACTATTTATTACATATATATTGCACACAGAACTTTTTTTTTTTACTATTGGGTAACCTGAAACCATACTTTTGAGAAACAGCTGCAATAGCTCAGGATACAAATAGCAGTGGAGAAATGGCAGGCCCTTTCTGCGTCCTTATAGCAGGTGTGGACAGGTGGAGCAGGTTGCTGACTCTTCCACATTGTTTCAGTGTCATCAGAAAAAAGATAAATATTTTTATCCCAGCGCTTCATCATCTCTTCTCTAGACTGGCAGGTCTTAATTGGTCTCAGTCGGCAGACAATATCTTAAAATATTAAACTTATTAGTTTCAGCCTGATGCTGAGAGTATGGCCCAGGTTATGGCTGAGATTGTGCTCACAACCCGGCCCATTCATAGCCATCTGAACCTCTTACTATTTTTTTTTTAATTTATCAATTTATTACCAGCCAAACTATACTATACTAGACTCTTGTAATCTCTGCATCTTCATAAAGAAAGCAATTTGAATATATCTACAGTGTTTTCGGAAAGTATTCAGACCCCTTCACTTTTTCCACATTTTGTTACGTTACACCCTTATTATAAAATGGATTCAATTAATTTTATTCTCATCAGTCTACACACAATACCCCATAATGACAAAAACAGGTTTTTAGAAATCTTTGCAAATTTAATAAAAATAAAAAACTGAAATGTAACATTTACATAAGTATTCAGACCCTTTACTCAGTACTTTGGTGAGGCACCTTTGGCAGAAATTACAGCCTCAAGTCTTCTTGTGTATGACGCTCCAAGCTTGGCATATTTGGGGTATTTCTCCCATTCTTCTCTGCAGATGCTCTCAAGCTCTGTCAGGTTGGATGGGATGCATTGCTGCACAGCTATTTTCAGGTCTCTCGAGAGATGTTAGATTGGGTTCAAGTTTGGGCTCTGGCTGGGCCACTCAAGGACATTCACAGACTTGTCCCAAAGCCACTCCTGTGTTGTCTTGGCTGTGTGCTTAGGGTCATTTTCCTGTTGGAAGGTGAACCTTCGCCCCAGGCTGAGGTCCTGAGCGCTCTGGCGCAGGTTTCCATCAAGGATCTCTCTGTACTTTGCTCCGTTCATCTTTCCCTCGCTTGTGACTAGTCTCTCAGTTCATGCTGTGGGGATGAAAAACATCACATGATGCTGCCACCACTATGCTTCATCATAGGGATGGTTTGGCCAGGTGATGAGCGGCGCCTGGTTTCCTCCAGATGTGACGCTTGCCATTGTAGCCAAAGAGTTCAATCTTGGTTTCATCAGACTAGAGAATTTTGTTTCTCATGGTCTGAGAGTCCTTTAGGTTCCTTTTGGCAAACTCCAAGCGGGCTGTCTTATGCCTTTTTACTGAGGAGTGGCTTCCATCTGGCCACTCTACCATAAAGGCCTGATTGGTGGAGTGCTGCAGAGATGGTTGTCCTTCTGGAAGGTCCTTCCATCTCCACAGAGGAACTCTGGAGCTCTGTCAAAGTGGCCATCGGGTTCTTGGTCACCTCCCTGACCAAAGCCCTTCTGCCCCGATTGCTCAGTTTGGTCAGCTCTTGGAAGTGTCCTGCTGGTTCCGAACTTCTTCCATTTAAGAATGATGGAGGCCACTGTGTTCTTCAGGACCTTCACTACTGTAGAAATTGCAAAAAATTTTTGTACCTTTCCCCAGATCTGTACCTCAACACAATCCTGTCTCGGAGGTCTACGGACAATTCCTTCGACTTCATGGCTTGGTTATTGCTCTGACATGCACTGTCAACTGTGGGACCTTATATAGACAGGTGTGTGCATTTCCAAATAATATCCAATCAATTGAATTTGCCACAGGTGGACTCAAAGTTCTGGAAACATCAATGGATGATCAATGGAAACAGGATGCACCTGAGCTCAATTTTGAGTGTCATAGCAAAGTGAATGAATTATAGGGAGACAGTAAAAGAGCGGAATTTAAAGAGCGGCAGTTAAAGAGCTGCAGTTAAAGAACAGAAGTTAAAGAGCTGCAGTTGAAGAGCGGAACATAAAGAACGGAAGTTAAAGAGCTCCAGTTAAAGAACGGAAGTTAAAGAACGGCAGTTAAAGAGCAACAGTTTAAGAGTGGCAGTTAATGAGCTGCAGCTAAAGAGCGGCAGTTGAAGAGCTGCAGTTAAAGAACGGAAGTTAAAGAGCGGCAGTTACATTACATTACATTACAGGCATTTGGCAGACGCTCTTATCCAGAGCGACGTACAACCAAGTGTATAACCATAACCAGGAACAAGTATGACGAAACCCCTAGAGAGAAGTACCGGTCCAATTGCAGGGAACAACCGCATAGTTGAACTTGGACCCTGAAGGGTAAACTGATTAACACTAACAACGAGAACGGCAACAACGCAGTCTATGGAAAAAATACTAGTAGTTAAGACAGTTAATGCACCTAAGTCACCTACGAAACAGCTGCCTAGTTACAACCCTAAGCTTACAGTCATTTACAGGGGGGTAGGGAGGGATGGGGAGAGGTGCAGCCTGAAGAGGTGAGTCTTCAGTCGTCGTTTGAAATGGGTCAGGGTCTCAGCTGTTCTGACCTCCACAGGGAGGTCATTCCACCATCGTGGGGCCAGAACAGACAGGAGACGTGTTCTGGAAGTGCAGGTGCAAAGAGGGGGAGGTGCTAGGCGTCCTTAGGTAGCAGAACGAAGGGATCTGGCTGGCATGTAGGGTTTGAATATCTTGTGGAGGTATGCTGGGGCTGATCCCTTGACTGCCTGGTATGCTAGGACCAATGTTTTAAATTTGATGCGAGGTTAAAGAGCTGCAGTTAAAGAACGGAAGTTAAAGAGCTCCAGTTAAAGAGTGGTTGATTAGATGGCCAGACTGCCAGAATCAGGCTGGGAATTTGGCCAGGACACCAGGGAGCTCTCCTGCACAAACACTCTGTATTCTGTGTTGTAAGTGCAGTGGGATCTTTAATGACCACAGTGCCTCTCCTACAGCACAAGGTCTGCATCACCACACCAGGACATGGGTTTTCTGAGGGAAACTTTGCTGTTCTGGATCAAAATCCCATCCAAGCACCACCAAAGCTCAGGCCTGCTTAGCCTCAGGCTCCAGGCCAGTAAATCGGCTGCTTCTGTTCACCATTGGGGCTTTTTGGACAGTATATTATTCTGTACTTGAGTTTTGTCCTTAATTGCTTTTTTTCTTTACTGCACTGCTTTGCCCGGACCTTTGGACCTCCTGCAGTGAGCAGCAAGCCATAGCCTCAGGGTGAAGCGCTGACTGAGTGTAAATATAGTATTTAACACAGAATCCTCTACTCACTGTTGTTCACAAGCTGCAAGCGAATGCCTTTGTCCCAGAAGTGAGCCTTTGGACACGTGTACATATTTACATATGTGTGTCATCACCGTGTGGGTGTTCATTAGGAATACAGTGATGTGGGATGCTATGGCTTTAACACAGATATGTGCATAACATCACCGCTGTAACACAAATACATGCATGACATCACTGCTTTAACACAAATACATGCATGACATCACTGCTTTAACACGAATACATGCATGACATCATAGTCTGAACACAAATATGTGCACAACATCACAGCTTGAACACAAATACATGCACAACATCACCACTTTAACACAAATACATGCATGACATCACTGCTTTAACACGAATACATGCATGACATCACAGCTTGAACACGAATACGTGCACAACATCACCGCTTTAACACGAATACATGCATGACATCATTGCTTTAATATGAATGCGTGCACAACATCACTGCTGTAAGAAGTCAATGATGTGAATGTAGACAATTGAACTAAAAATTGGTACTAAACCTGCAGTAGATTGCAGATATGTAAGAATGCATATATGTAAGAATGTACACAACCTACCGACTCATAAACTCACACACCCATATCCAAGCCAATTCCATGAAATTATGTATTTTGTTTATGTATTTATAAATTAAATTCTAAAAGTACAACATGACCTATGGTTACAACCTGGTCTAGCATCAGACTGTGACAGGATGGAGAACAAGGGAAATGAGTGGGGAGTGGGTCAGGGAAATGAGTGGGGAGTGGGTAAGGGAAATGAGTGGGGAGTGGGTAAGGGAAATGAGTGGGGAGTGGGTAAGGGAAATGAGTGGGGTGGGTAAGGGAAATGAGTGGGGAGTGGGTAAGGGAAATGAGTGGGGAGTGGGTCAGGGAAATGAGTGGGGTGGGTAAGGGAAATGAGTGGGGAGTGGGTAAGGGAAATGAGTGGGGAGTGGGTAAGGGAAATGAGTGGGGAGTGGGTAAGGGAAATGAGTGGGGAGTGGGTCAGGGAAATGAGTGGGGAGTGGGTCAGGGAAATGAGTGGGGAGTGGGTAAGGGAAATGAGTGGGGAGTGGGTCAGGGAAATGAGTGGGGAGTGGGTAAGGGAAATGAGTGGGGAGTGGGTCAGGGAAATGAGTGGGGAGTGGGTAAGGGAAATGAGTGGGGAGTGGGTCAGGGAAATGAGTGGGGAGTGGGTCAGGGAAATGAGTGGGGAGTGGGTAAGGGAAATGAGTGGGGAGTGGGTAAGGGAAATGAGTGGGGAGTTGGTAAGGGAAATGAGTGGGGAGTGGGTCAGGGAAATGAGTGGGGAGTGGGTAAGGGAAATGAGTGGGGAGTGGGTCAGGGAAATGAGTGGGGAGTGGGTAAGGGAAATGAGTGGGGAGTGGGTAAGGGAAATGAGCGGGGAGTGAGTAAGGGAACTGTACTGCAGACCAGTTAATAACCCTTATCCTAACCCTTATCTGTCTGTACAAATCTAACTAAAACCTGACTAGTCTTTAAAAAGTTACTGGGCACGGGGCGGCTTTGAACCCTGAGCTTCAGGACAGTTAAGGCTTTTACATAGTCTATAAGTACAGGGCGCATACGCTGTGCGGACGGACAGTCCGCAGTCGTTCGCCCTTTCATAGTCCAGTTGTACCACCGCATACCCAAGCCCTACATTTTCCACAATCTTTGTGCGTCGTTTTCCTTTTCTGCCGGAAGTTACAGACTCTAAACAACATGGCCTCGTCCTTCCCCAGCGTTGTGCTTATTTCTCTTCATGAATTGTTGTTCTTCTGAAAATCTTTATAATCCCGTTGGGATGAATCGTATAGGTGCCTGTACCTTCTCACCTCTTCAGACAGTCTCTCTTCAAATGTCGACTCCATGTCTGTTTTGTGTACTCCGCATTCACTGCATGAAATGCACGTCGATGTGAAACAGTTTCATACCGAGCCATGATTTGTGACACCCGTACGCGCATGCTAGGTACGCGTGGTCACAAAAATTGAGCTTCGCGCGGACATTCCAATGCGGACGTACGCTGAGGTCCGCTATTTCGTCATTTTGTCCGCACAGACCCCAGCGGAGTCCGGTCCGTGTATGCTACGTCTGGACCATGAATTGGCCTTTTGTCTGCAGACTGAGAACCAATTGTCCGAATCGAGTACACCCAACAAAGCTTTAAAATTCTACCCAGCCTTACCTTCAAAAATCTTAAAGCAAAACGAACAAAGTAGTGCTCCGATGGAAGGATTTGTAGTCCAGCTGGGAACTCACAAACTAACCAGATCATTATATAGCGAGCAGAGGGCAAAACGAGAGTCGAGGTCGAGAACGAGCAAATGGTCAAAGCAAGAAATTCAATCAGCAAACAAAGCAGAGGGGCGAGGCGAGAATCGGAGTCAAACAAAAAGGAAAACAAAGCAATCACTAAACACAACACACCAACCACGAGTTTGAAGAGCTAGTCCCCGCTGGTGAAACAGAGTAATCGCAGACAGAAACGCCCAATCTGATGAAAAATCAAAAGAACGGAGCACACGCAACAGAGGCAAATGTAAATACAAAACTTTAACACCATGAAGGACCATATTTACTTTGAAGAGATCCTGTTGCTCTAATTAAGCTTCATGACTAATCTGTCCCTATTTTGATTATGCAAATCTACTGGCACTTTAAGTGGCTGAAGTTGGCATATTAGTTTTTTAAAATCTTTTATTTTAACCAGCTTTGAATACACAAAGGTGTTTGTTTGTTGTGTGGCCACAGTTTTCAACTGATGTAATTAATATTTGACTCATTGGTTTAGTCTACTCTGTCTAAGCACCCAAAATGAAACTGACAAGCCAAGCAGTAGAACAATGATTTAGACTTCCAGGGGCTGTCGGGTTCTGGTTTGATGGCTGGCATGGATCAGCAGCATCAAGTAGCATAATTCAGCATGTCCAGTCAATGCAGAATCAGTCATGCTCACACAATATTTCAGATAGACACATGTTCACCTTGCCACCTTCTGAGAGAGAGAAAGAGAGAGGGTGAGAGAGAGAAAGAGAGAGATATTAAACTGTTTTTTTTTGGTTGTTTGTAACAGTAATATAAAGGTGTTATGTTGTAAATGTGAGATGGCACACACTGATTTGACGCAAAAGTTCTCGTGAGAATATTGCATTAAGCTGCGACAGTGTACAAGTCTAAGACTGTAATTGTATGCACACATTGTGATACATTATTAACTCTTTGAACCCAGATGGCGCCTATTGGCATCGTAAAACACTGCCTTTAATCTCCGTTGAATAACCCTATTCTGTTACGAAGCACAGAGCCCACAGCACTGCAGTTATAATACTTGTTACATGTTTCAGAAGTAAACGTATTAGTAGAACTACCACTTCATGCCACACTTCTTTCGAAGATGAAGATGGTGATTCAGGAGGTGAAAGTGCACTTTCTGGGGATGAAGATGTTTTATTTCCATGAAGGACAACATCTAATTTAGGGAGAAGTGAAACTGAAATCAACACTCGCTGTTGTAATGGATTACTTGCTGTTTTTACATCTTGTGTTAAAGCTTGTGTTAAAGCCAACAGTTAGCTGAAGGTATGCCTGTACAGCTGTGAAAAACGCTGCTCACTCAATAACGAAATAAACGAGGAATTTTTTAAAAATTATACCATGTTATTCTACTGTCAATATCTGTGACTAAATACGGAATAATACAACCTTCCATTAGTTTTACACATAGAGATGTCCCTTTCGAAACTAAGTGATCAAATAATGTCTTGGATAATTTGTTTGTGAAATATACGCTCATTTGTGACGCCTGGGTATCTTCTAAAATAGCTGTGCGTAATACCACACATGTTGTTTACGGTGTTGTTGCCCTTAGTAGTACAATCTGGCTTGATTGACAATTAATCTGTCCAATAGATGACAGAATAAGCTTTCTAACGATGTATAATATGTCTAATTTTACTTTTGGAATAGCGTTTTATAGATCAGCGTAACCAAAAGTTTTATCTCATTTTCGCTGCATTACGCATTCAGTCTGTGGTAGCAGTAAAAGACACCTGGCAAGACTTATTGATGACTTTCATAATTTGTTGGAAAATATTATTCTTGAGACAGAAGATGAGAGAACAACTGAATTGCTTTTCTGTCTCTATCTACTGAACACAGTACAATTCATGTTATTTTTTAAATTGAGTGTCTTTAAATCCGTTAGTGGCCTTTTAAAGAGGATATTTTGCACTGTAATGTAAGCGTTCATTGGTAGCTTAATAGTTTTTGTGTTTCATACACGAGATATGACGTGAAAGTTGGAACATCGCCAAAACGTGGTGGGCAGTTGAATATCGTTACAAATGTCATCCTTCATTTAAACAATTTTTCAAGTCACTGTGATGCTCACATCTGGAGTCATAAAGCTTTAAATAGGGTACCCCCCTAAATGGGCAAGGACTGGCCAGATTCTGATTGTGTGCAAAGGGGTTAAATCAGAAATCAGCTCTTTTGATATTTTATATTTCTCATGTTGCACAATGTGGAACTTCTGCGGTTGTACATTATGTGTTATAATAGAGCCGTTGTTGGGGTGGTATATGGGTATGTTATGTGTTGTATTTGAGCTGTTGCTGGGCTGGTATATGGGTATGTTCTGTGTTGTATTTGAGCTGTTGCTGGGGTGGTATATGGGTACGTTATGTGTTATAATAGAGCCGTTGTTGGGGTGGTATATGGTTACGTTATGTGTTATATTTGAGCTGTTGCTGGGCTGGTATATGGGTACATTATGTTTTATATTTGAGCCGTTGCTGGGCTGGTATATGGGTACATTATGTGTTATATTTGAGCTTTTGCTGGGGTGGTATATGGGTACATTATGTTTTATATTTGAGCTGTTGCTGGGGTGGTATATGGGTACATTATGTTTTATATTTGAGCCGTTGCTGAGCTGGTATATGGGTACATTATGTGTTATATTTGAGCTGTTGCTGGGGTGGTATATGGGTACATTCTGTGTTATATTTGAGCCGTTGCTGGGGTGGTATATGGGTACGTTATGTGTTATATTTGAGCTGTTGCTGGGCTGGTATATGGGTAAATTATGTGTTATATTTGAGCTGTTGCTGGGGTGGTATATGGGTACGTTATGTGTTATATTTGAGCTGTTGCTGGGCTGGTATATGGGTAAATTATGTGTTATATTTGAGCTGTTGCTGGGGTGGTATATGGGTACGTTATGTGTTGTATTTGAGCTGTTGCTGGGGTGGTATATGGGTACGTTACGTGTTATATTTGAGCTGTTGCTGGGGTGGTATATGGGTACGGGTGGGTCTTTCAGCTACACAGCCATCCTTAGAAAACACTGACCTCAAAATCAGGTTTCAACTTTAACACCTTATAAGGAAATTTTATGTATTTTGTGAATAATTCGGCTCTTTTGTTAAACTGAAGATATGCTCTCTTTCAGCACTGGAATGGATGAGAACCCTTTTTTGGAGATATAATCTGAAGTATGGAGTATGAGTGCAGTCCTTGTTGCTCAAGAAGTTACTTTAATCACATGAAAATGAAGCAGTGAGGCCACCATGCAAACGAGTTTGAAATTTGAATCAGCCTAATCCAGCTCAAGCACTCTCTCTCTCTAGATCTGTCACTTTGAGACAAGGCAAATCCGTTTTTTTAATAACTTTCCATTCACTGGCAATACCAAGTATATTAATTTATTCCCCAAAAGAAAAAGGTTCTCCTTTTCAGCAGTGTTCTGAAAGAAGCTGACACAGAAACTTGTGCGCAGCCCGTGGTGCTAGCTCCCAGAACTGAGCCTTATAGCTTCATGTGTTCCCCTTCGTAGAGCCAGGCGGAGGCACACTACAGAGGCAGTAAACACGCCAAGAAGCTGAAAGCACTGGACTCCAGCAAGAACAAGCAGAAAACCACACCTACCAAGGACAGCACCAAGACAATGGGCTCCTGCCCCTCCCCGGCCACCAGTAGCAGCGCTGAGCCTCTGGGTCTGTGTCTCCTTTTATTCTTCCTCTTCAGTACGTTGCTGTTCTGACATGATTTTTCAGACTTTTTGCCCACTGTTTAGTTTTGCTCAGTTCACTAGCTTTTGTGTGTCCGTGTGTGTATGTTTTTGGTGTGTGTGTGTGTGCGTATGTGTGAGTGTACGTTTTTAGTGTGTGTGTGCGTGTGTGTGTACGTTTGTGGTGTGTGTGCAGGTGTGTGTGTGCATGCGTGCATGTGTGTGTGTGTTTGTGGTGTGTGTGTGTGTGCGTGTGTGTGAGTGTACGTTTGTAGTGTTTGTGTGTGTGTGCGTGTGTGTGTACGTTTGTGGTGTGTGTGCAGGTGTATGTGTGCATGTGTGTGTACGCTTGTGGTACGTGTGTGTGTGTGTGTGTGTGTGTACGTTTGTGGTGTGTGTGTGTGTGTACATTTGTGGTGTGTATGTGTGTGCATGTGTGTGTTTGTTGTAGGTGTGTGCATGAGAGCGTGTGTGTACATTTGTGGTGTGTATGTGTGTGTGTGTGTGTGTGTGTATGTTTTTGGTGTGTGTGTGTTTGTGCGTGTGTATATGTGCATGTGTGTGTGTTTGTGCATGCATGTGTGTGTGCGTGCGTGCGTGCATGTGTGTGTGTTTGTGGTGTGTGTGTGTGTGTGTGCGTATGTGTGAGTGTACGTTTGTAGTGTGTGTGTGCGTGTGTGTGTACGTTTGTGGTGTGTGTGCAGATGTGTGTGTGCGTGCGTGCATGTGTGTGTGTGTTTGTGGTGTGTGTGTGTGTGCGTGTGTGTGAGTGTACGTTTGTAGTGTTTGTGTGTGTGTGCGTGTATGTGTACGTTTGTAGTGTGTGTGTGTGTGTGTGTGTTCGCATGTGCATGTGTGTGTACGTTTGTGGTGTGTGTGTGTGTGTGTGTGTGTATGCGTCTGTGTGTGTGTATGTTTGTGTTGTGTGTATGTGTGTGTGTGTGTGTGTGTGTGTGTGCATGCTTGTGTGTGTTAGTGGTATGTGTGTGTGCCCGAGTGTGTGTATATGTTTGTAGTGTGTGTGTCTGTGTGTGCATGTGCATGTGTGTGCATTTGTGGTGTGTGTGTATGCGTGCGTGTGTGTGTGTTTGTGGTGTGTGTGTTTGTGTGAGTGTGTGTGTGTGTAGGTGTGTGTGTGCATGTGTGTGTGTTGTAGTCTGTATTCCCGGTCACTTGTCTCCCCAGTACTGTCTCTGTGTCTGTGTTCCCTGAGCTGCTTCACTCCCCTGTACTTGTGTGATTTCACTATTCGGGTGGTTCCGGGTTTTCGTGTTTTCCCCCCTTCTTTCCAGTCTCACTTTACTTATTTCTTGTTTTACTAATTTCTACTAATCCCTACTGATTTATAGATTGTAAAGTACTAACCTCACTAATATACTAACATGTGAATATTACTAATGGACAAACACACAGTAGTTTTGGGTTTTTGATAGTTTAGATCACTATACTAATACATTAACCAGTCTCCCCTTTTCCATGCTGCGCTGTAGCTCCGCCCCTTTTCTTTCTAGCCTGCTCTAACGCTGAGCTCTGCAATTGCCTGCACCTGTCTCTTGCTCTGACTGCACCTCTCTCTCTCTGCACGTGTTTTACCTGCTTCACCCAGGCCGTCTATTATCATTGTTGTCTATGTGATTCCAGTCTGCGTTTTGTCAGTCCCCTGTCATTGAATTAGTTTTCCTAATGTTCTTCACCTGGATGTTGTTTGTTACTCCTCCCTCACTCACTTAACCCCTCCTTGATTGTTATCTTCCCCAGTGTATAAATGTCAGTCTTTTCCACCTGTTCAGTGTCAGAACGTTGATCGAATTCATTGTGCCGATTGTTAGTAAGCCTTTGTCTATCGAGATTCCTGCGACACCCCTTTGTACGACTTCGAGTTTGCCTGCCCCTTTTGGTTTTATTTGCTTCTGGTTTGACCTGCGCTTTGCCTTGACTTCTCTTTTGCCTGTCCCTTTGTACCTTCGCCATTCTGATCGCCTGTTTTTTCACTTCTTTTGGAAACTCGATTCGGCACCGTCCTCTCTCTGATTACCTGGCTTCGAACCTCGGACTGAATAAAGACAACGTTTTTTGGATTTCCCTGGTCTGCGTGTGGGTCCTTACACAGAACATCACAGTGTGTACGTTTGTGGTACGTGTGTGTGTGTGTGTGTGTGTGTGTGCATGCTTGTGTGTGTTAGTGGTGTGTGTGTGTGTGTGTGTGTACATTTGTAGTGTGTGTGTGCATGTGCATTTGTGTGTGCGTTTGTGGTGTGTGTGTGTATGCGTGCATGTGTGTGTACGTTTGTGGTGTGTGTGTGTGTGTACGTTTGTGGTACGTGTGTGTGTTTGTGGTGTGGGTGTGCATGCGTGTGTGTGTGTCTGTGTGCATGTGCATGTGCACACTCAGGAGCACTGTGATGCTGCTGTGTTAGGGTGAGCCTCACACTCAAGAGCACTGTGATGCTGCTGTGTTAGGGTGAGCCTCACACTCAGGAGCACTGTGATGCTGCTGTGTTAGGGTGAGCCGCACACTCTGGAGCACTGTGATGCCTCTGTGTTAAGGTGAGGGGATCTAGGATGGGGGAGTACCGGTGGAAGGAGGGGGCGTGATTGGTTTGAAGTGCTTCCCATGTTGTATGAAGACACACACCCCCACCTTGCCCTAAATTTCCATTACACTGTCTTCCCCTCAGAGAACAGCATGGCCTCCCCGACTGTGCCGAAAACCTTGGCTCCGCCCAAAGCTCCGGTCCCCACGGCGACGGGCGTGTCGTTGTCGTCCTGCCTCCCCAGGCCCACGTCCCAGCCAGCACCCAGCAGCTCTCCCACGGAGGCCGCCAATCAGGCCCCGCTCACAGCCACGCCTCCAACCACGGCCGAATCAGAGGAGGAGAGGGCCAGAAAACTCCTGTACTGCTCGCTATGCAAAGTGGCCGTCAACTCCCTGTCTCAGCTGGAGGCCCACAGTACAGGTGTGCATCCATCTGTCCTGCGGCTTTAGAGTCAGGCGCCTACAGCCAGAGCTTTTCTGTGAAGTTCGGACCTGTTTTTATAAATCCTTTTATTCCTCCCTTTCTAGGCTCTAAACACAAAACCATGCAGGAGGCCCGGGACGGAGCGGGCCCCATCAAGGCCTACCCTCGGCCCGGGGCCAAGCTCAAGGTCCAGGCCGCTGTGATCAAAGGATCCGGCTTGCAGAACAAGACGTTTCATTGTGAAATCTGTGATGTGTACGTGAACTCAGAAATTCAGCTCAAACAGGTAAGTCACTTTTAGTCACTGCAGTGTTGACATTACTGGGACCTCTCATTACATTGCAGGTATTGAATTCATCCGGCATTAGACTGAGAAGCGTTTATACTTCACTACTTTACAGTACTTGTGGTACCTGCTTAACATCTTAACATCCCAACCACATGGGTTAATCCATGCTATTTTACAACTTTTTACACTGCATTACACTACATTACACTAATTTACACTACACTACATTACGCTAATTTATACTGAATAATACTGCATTATTCTGATTTACACTGTATTACACTACATTACACTAATTTACACTACACTACATTACACTAATTTATACTGAATTATACTGCATTATACTGATTTACACTGCATTACACTACATTACACTAATTTACACTACACTACATTACACTAACTTATACTGAATTATACTGCATTATACTGATTTACACTGCATTACACTAAATTACACAGATTTGCACTGCATTTCATTCCATTACACTGATTTATACAGCCTTATACTGTTTACACTGCCTTAAATTGCTTTACACTGCATTATACGGTTTTACACTGGATCACACTGCTGTACACTGCTTGTAATTAATAATTAAATCAGAACAAGAAAACACGTTCAGTTTTTGCATTGCAGTGATACCTGTCCCTTAACATTACAGTTCCATTGCACTTCTCATCATCATCATCATCATCATCATTATCATCATTGCTGTACATCATATTATACTGCACTTTGTCTCTCTGAACACCACTGTGCGCCACTGTGATTCCTGTTAGTCATGCAGTCACAGTGCACTTATTACAGTGTTTATATATGCTGAATGTTAATTCTTCAGAGCAGCACTGTTCAGTAGCATACAAATCAGCAGCACACAGATCAGCACACAGCTCAGCAGCACACAGCTCAGCAGCACAGCGCAGCAGCACACAGATCAGCACACAGATCAGCAGCACAAGAGATAAGCAGAAAAGATCAGCAGCACACAGCTCAGCAGCACAGATCAACAGCACAAATCAGCAGCACATAGATCAGTATCACAGATCAGCAGCACAAATCAGCAGCACACAGATGAGCAGCACAGATCAGTAGCACAACTCAGCAGCACACAGATCACTAGCACAGATCAGCAGCACACAGCTCAGCAGCACAGATCAGCAGCACACAGATCAGCAGCACATATCAACAGCACAGATCAGTAGCACAGATCAGCACACAGATCAGCAGCACAGATCAGTAGCACACAGATCAGCAGCACACAGATCAGCATACAGATCAGCAGCACACAGGTAAGCAGCACACAGATCAGCAGCACACAGATAAGTGGCAAAATCAGCAGCAAAGACCAGTAACACAGATCAGCAGCAAAGATCAGCAGTACACAGCTCAGCACACAGATCAGCAGCAAAGATAAGCTGCACACAGGTAAGCAGCACACAGATAAGCGGCAAAGATCAGCAGCAAAGATCCGCAGCACACAGATCAGCAGCAAAGATCAGCAGCACACAGCTC
The DNA here is from genome assembly GCF_013347855.1 of Anguilla anguilla. Lineage (NCBI taxonomy): Eukaryota > Metazoa > Chordata > Actinopteri > Anguilliformes > Anguillidae > Anguilla > Anguilla anguilla. The sequence goes on along the minus strand of NC_049215.1, from coordinate 205,819 downwards.
AGCAGCACAGAGATCAGCAGTGCACAGCTCAGCAGCACAGATCAGCAGCACACATATCGGTATCATCTTCTCTGATGTTTTGCAGCACATCTCCAGCAGGAGGCACAAGGACAGAGTGGCAGGGAAGCCTCTGAAGCCCAAATACAGCCCCTACAGCAAGCAGCAGCGCGGAAACACAGCACTGGCGGTAAGAAAGGCTTGTCTAGATTTAGCCCCACCTGGACACATTTACAAGACTCAGATAGACACCAAGCAGTCAGGTACTGAATGACTAATGCATCTGTTTCTGGACTGCTTTTATTGCTGAACCTTCTAAATATAATGCATTTTGGATACGAGTGAGTCTGCATGCTCAAAATGAGTCTGGCCTCATTTATAAACAGCGTCTGACTGGACCACAGAGCTGTCTGTGATGATTCATATTTATATAATCACACGTTGAGAGAAAGCTGAAGTCACAGAAGCACATATTAGTGTGGAACTTCTTCGCATGTTAAAAAGGGCTTAATTTGCCTTTGAGAGCTTTGTGTTCCCAGGAACGGGCTCAAAGCAGTTATGGTTTCATCGCTGCTGATTCTATTTTTTTGAATGCTTTTTTCCCTTCTCCTGAGCTGTTTGGAATGCCCAGTCGTACTCACACTGCAACGCTCGTTGCTGCCTCTGCTGTAGATGCAGGGCAGTGCGGACAGGTGTGTGTTCTCTGAAGCAGGTGATGTCAGCCAGGTGTCCAGCAACCCTGGTTGTTGCTGATGAAACGAGCGGCCCCCAAGCCTCTCTCTGGCTGCCCCTGGCCAGACCCAGGTTCTAGACGAGCTCCGCCTGAAGAACACCTGACACGAGCAGTGAAGCCCCTGATTGGGTGCATCAGGTGTGCTTGAGTCTGAGCGCGTCCGGCGCCTGTTACGGCTGGGCCCCCTAGGGAAGAGGGGCTGGTGTAAATGAAAAGTGGGAGCTCTGCTCACCGGGATGCTGAGGAGCTGCTCATTCTGCTTTCTCACCCCTCCCCCCCCCCGATCCCGCAGGTGAAACTGGCGCTTCAGAAGGACCTTGCCAAGCCGTTATCCCCGGCCTTCATTTCCAGCCCCTTCTGCCCGACGAGCATGGCCTCCCTCCCCCTCCACGCCCGGCCCAGCACCCCCCTCTTTCAGACGCCCGCTCTGCCCCCCCCCTTCCTGCACCCCTCTCCGGGGCCCATACGGCCAGCCGTAGGGTCTGCCATCCTGTTCTCTCCATACTGACCCCGGCGCAGACCCTGCACATGGCCTGTTCCAGCAGAGCCAAAATGGCGCCTTCCACCCAGGACCTTCATGGAAAAAACACGTAGTTATCAAAGTGGTTTTACCCGCAACTGCACCCAGCGATCCCAGCTTCTAGACAAGAGTTTTTGCATCGCATGCAGCGTGTAAGTACTGCAAAGGCATCAAACCTCTTCCTGAATGACTTGAATTTTCAGTCTTCCAAAACAATGAAACGGACACCTCCGACTCCAATGCAAATTTTAGTGTTGAGGAGAGCCTCCCCCCAGACTGAGACGCTACACAGTTTCAGTCCCAGCTGGATTCAGTCAGAGACGTTTCAGCCTCAGCGCTGTGTTGAATTCTGTAATGCAGGTGAAGAGCTGTGAGCACAGCTCAGCTAAAGCTGACTTATTTTATGTTTAGCCATCTGGATATGGTTATGGTTTGTTCTGGTCTGTTATGGTTTTGCAATTCTTTTTTCCCCCCCTGAAGAGAACGCTCCAGAAAACTTAGGATTAAACAGTTTCTGAGCAGCTGTGCTGTTTCATCAAAGGCTTTAAGTGTTTCTGTGTGCGGTTCAGCGGCGGTGAAGCCTACACCGTCTCTCTGGGCCCTACGGAAAGCTCGTCCCAGCAGAGCCAAAATGGCGTCACTGACTGTTCTTAAGCAGGTTTTTCTGTTCAGAGAACAACATGATTTAGAATTGCCCAGCACTATAAGTCCTGCCTGTTCTTTGGCAGAGAAATGATGAACCTTCTGTGCAGTGTAATGGAGCTGCATTGTGGTGTGACATTTACAGTGATGCAATAATGGGCAGAATCTTAGATATTTACAATCAGAACAGTCTATTTAAAGGCAATAACAACTGTGTAGTATTGGGAGAATAGTACATAGAATATAGATGCAATGGTTTGTATTTTTTTAATTTAAAAAGCAATCCACACCAGGAACGACACAGAGTTGTTCAATCGACTGTAGAGTGTTAATTTAGTGAATAATATGTATGTACAATAGACAATTCTGTGTATAAAAATGTACCTTTTTAATAAAAAAAGAATATATTTAAATGAGCTTTTACTGTGCATTTTTTTTTATTAAAATGAATGTGAGTATCAAAGGAGATACTGTGAGGTAAAAGTTTGACTGTCCATGGATTTTGATTTTTGCCTGCATTCCGGAGGAGTCGTAAAGATCAGAAGGCTGTAAACACAGCTGAAAAGACAATTGACCTTGCAATCTGGAGGTTGCTGTGAGACCATCTCACAACCTTTTTACCCCACCAACTCTTGTGGGCTACAGGAACAAGGATAAACAGATGACCAGAACAGTGTCCGTTTTCACGTCATAAAATAACCTAGTCACCGCTGGGTCAGACAGGAACCTGGTTGACCATTACCCACGCTGTGGACTGATGAAAGCATTCTATGTATGTGCATGTAAATAACGGAATGATATAGTAAATGTGGTGGACTGTGAATAATATCATCTGAAATGCAGGGAACACAGTATGTTATACAGACTGACACATTGAGCTGTTATAAGTTGGCGTAGGGTGGTTTATCCCAAGTATGTATTGTCTACATAAGTTCTTGAATTATAGGAAGGACCATCACCTTGGGCCTCCTTATAAAAGTATCTAAGAGACGCATTCCATTGTACAAAGTATCTTATTACTGTCACTAGATTTTTAATGGTTCCCCTGTGCCTACAGGAGAGGGGGAGTATGCTCACTGGAGGAGAATAGTGGGGGTGTGTCTTTTCTCTTATTGAATGGCTGTCTTTATTTGTCTTGCTTTGCAAAATACCTTGTTTACCTTCAATTGCCTATCCTTGGTTATCATCAACTGTCATATTCATTATAAACTCTTTTCCCTCTTCAGTGCATCTACCATACGTGGTTTGCATATACGCTGACCAGGGTGTGCATCCCTGCAAGGACCAATCAGTGTATTGGCCTTATATATGGATTAGGGCATAGTGATAGTGATAGTGATAGATAATGTGACAATATTATGTCCATTTGTTGTTTATTCAGTTGAAAATGAATTGTTCTGAACATTTTAAATTAAAAGCTATTTTAAAAACTTTCCTTCAAACTTCAATCTGAGCACTAAAATTATAGGAGTTTATATGAGTTTACTCTTTGTATGTGATTACTCTTTATCCTGTTATTTATATACAGCTGAAACAAATTTTTACCCATCAAAGTAACTTAATAGTCCACAAAAAGTTCACAAAAATTAAAACCACTAGGGTAACTTTGTTTAAATGTGTAATCTGGGCACCCACTAAAACGGAAATAATATTTAAAAACCTCCAGAAAATGAACTATTCTTTTAAAACCCAAGGAGCTTTTTAGAAGCTTTGGAATGACCTTCACCTGATTCTAGCGGAAGGGGAATGTGTTTTGATCTTTGAAGACTTTCTCTGAAGTGACCTCTCCAGCCTCATTCAACACCTGTTCCCAGTAATCTGAGTCTATACCATACCTGAGATCTCTTCTTAAACCAGCCAAAAGGCAGATTGTAACAGCTCATTTGTAAGTTGACATACTAAAATATTGATTGTTAGATTGATTTAATGATTGATTGAATTACACTCAATCAGTCATGGAATCACTGGTGCAACCAAACTAAATACGAAGCTGCATCAGAAAAAATGGCCATGTTGTTTTTTGCATTATGATCAACTAAAAATTTAGTAAAATACATTTTTCTGCTAGTTTTCTACTAAATTTTCCATTTGGATAGAATAGACTCTGTTTATTTCACCAATGTGCTGAAGGACTACCCTATTTGCTCTACTTTGCAAACACATCATGTGAATGGATCATTGTGAGTTCCACTGAACTTCCTATAATTAGAATCCTATTCACCTTACTGTTGCATTGTGGGTGCCAGTTTGATTCCAGTCAATGGACATCTAACACTGTTAGCCAGAATACTGCCTGTGTTCAATTCAATTCAATTCAGTTTTATTTGTATACTGCTTTTTACAGGGAACTGTCACAAAGATTCTTTACAGAGTACCAAGGCAGGAGACAGAGCAAAAACAGCAAACTGAGCAAACACCAGGCCTGAACCTCCAAATAGCAGGTACATAAGGTAAAAAAAACAACTCCCAGTGGGGAGAAAACACTTCTTCTCAATGGGAAGAAATCTCGAGAGAAACCCGGCTATGGAGGGGGAGCCCATCCTCCACTGGCCAGCCTGGTGTAAAGTAGCAGGCAGCAAATAGAATGGGTTGAGCAGGTTACAGCTGAGCTGAAAGCTAACAGAAATAATAGAAGACCAAATGGCATAGTTCAGAATAGTGCAGTTTCGAGGAGCTGGATGATGGATCTGGAGCTCCAGGCTACATCAAGGCATGGGCAGGGGAGGAACACGGCTGAAGCAGTCCATGACCATTGTGTGAAGGAAAGGACTGGAGAGGTCCTGGGGATTCAGGCTGAGGAAACAGGCTGGAGTGGTCTTTGGACTCAGGGCAAGATAGGGGATGGGAGCCCTATGGAAAGAGACAGACAAACAGAGAAGACAGGGTTATGGTCAGATAGACACTTGATGCTAAACTACCTATTATGTCAACTCCATAGGGCCAGCTAGACACTTTAGGCTAAGCGAACTAGTGTGTTTGCTCCGTTGATGCGAGCTTGACACTTAATGCTAAGGTCCCTACTAAGCCCAGACATCACTGTTTAATTTCATAGACTCTGTGATTATACATGACCATTTGACAGGATTATAGAACTGTAGAAATGGCTAACTATAGGACTGACTAAAGAGGTGAGTTTTAAGCCTACACTTAAAGGCAGAGAGTGTGTCTGAAGCCCGGACATACATAGGGAGATTGTTCCATAAGACAGAAACTCTGTGTGAGAAGGCTCTACCATCCATTGTAATTTTAGATACACATGGAATTTTCTCATAACCAGCATCTTGTGAATGAAATAACCTTGGAGGAGAGTCAGGAATAAGTAACTCACTAAGATAGTCAGGGCCAAACCGTTTAGACCTTTATACGTTAATAGCATGATCTTATAGTCAATTCTGGATTTGACAGGCAGCCAGTGAAGAGATTTAAGCCCTGGACTGGTATGTTCCCATCTCTTCATTCTAGTAAGGACCCAAGAAGCTGCATACTGTACAAGTTGTAAATGTTTCAAGGCCGAGTTGGTGCAACCTGACGGTACAATGTTACAATAATCAAGCCGAGAGGATACAAATGCATGAACCATTTTTTTCAGTATCCTTGGGAGACAACATCTTCCTTAATTTAGATATGTTCTTTAGGTGGAAGAAGGCCACTCGTATGATATTATTAATGTGGGCCTGAAAGGAGAGATCTGAATCAAAGGTTTTTAACAACTTCTTTGGAGGCGACAGAGGAGCCATTTATATTTAAAGAAGAATGGAAGAACTTATCTCTAAGAGATTTGGGAGCTACTATGAGCATCTTAGTTTTATCATAATTCAACATGAGGAGATTTTGGTTCATCCAGGCCTTTACATCTTTAAGACAGATCTTTAACTTGGCTAGCAGATCAACTTCGCCCAGTTTAAAATGTATATAAAGTTGCGTGTCATCTGCATAGCAGTGGTAGTTAACACCAGTGGCGGACTCAAGTTTGAAGGGCAGGGGCGAAAAAATAAAAAGGGCACCTACTGCACGACATGGGGCCCCACCAGCACGCAAAAAGCTATGATGCATCATGTTTTCTCACTTGGAAGGGCATCTAAGAGGGCACTTCATGAGTTTTTTTCATCAGAAAGGCACCTGTATGGAACCTCAAGTTTATCCCATTGTAAGGGCACCTATATGGCAGCACATCACATTTCTCCACTGGAGGGGCATCCATTAGGAAACTTCCCCACATTCTCACGCATGTAGGGACACTCTTTACAGCACTGCATCACATTTTATTCACTGGAGGGGCACTTCTCCATTAGAGGAACACCTAATTGGGCACTTCATCATGTTTTCTCACCTATAGGAGTACCCTATACAGCACTGCATCCCATTTTCTCTACTGGAAAGGGCACCCTTTGGGACACTGTCATGTAGGGGCAGCATAGAGGGCACTTCATAAGGGCACCCTTTTCCATTGGAAGGGCACCCATAGGGAAAGTCAAGTTTAGACCATTGTAAGGGCACCTTATAAGGCACTTCATCACGTTTTCTCCACTATAAGGGAACTCATTAAGACATGTTATCGAATTTTCTTGCTCTAGAGGGCACATCATCATAATTTATTGTATGAAGGGGCACCCTAGAGGGCACTCAATCATTTTTTTCCCATGTGAAGGGCAGCCAATAGGGCACTTCCTCTCATTTTTGCCACTCTAGAGGGCACTTTAGCGATTCTTTTTCAACCATGGGGGCACCAGGGGGGGCGGACAACCCCCCTGCCCCTCCCGAGTCCGCCAGTGGTTAACACCATGACTGCTTATGATGCCCCCAAGAGGGCATAATTGTCTTGTGAACAGATTTTTTGTAACACTGAAGTCATTGTGCAAACCAGGGCCTTGTGAACGTTGTTAGAGGGAAGACGAGGCCAATGTGTTGGAGCGTAATGCAAAGTTATTCCTGTCAGCATGCTCTACAGCCTGCAGCTGCACTGTCAGCCTGCTCTACAGCCTGCAGCTGCACTGTCAGCATGCTCTACTGCTGCAGCTGCACTGTCAGCATGCTCTACAGCCTGCAGCTGCACTGTCAGCATGCTCCACTGCCTGCAGCTGCACTGTCAGCCTGCTCTACTGCCTGCAGCTGCACTGTCAGCATGCTCTACTATCTGCAGCTGCACTGTCAGCATGCTCCACTGCCTGCAGCTGCACTGTCAGCATGCTCTACTATCTGCAGCTGCACTGTCAACCTGCTCTACTGCCTGCAGCTGCACTGTCAGCATTGTCTACTATTTGCAGCTGCACTGTCAGCATGCTCTACTATCTGCAGCTGCACTGTCAGCCTGCTCTACTGCCTGCAGCTGCACTGTCAGCATGCTCTACTGCCTGCAGCTGCACTGTCAGCATGCTCTACTGCCTGCAGCTGCACTGTCAGCATGCTCTACTGCCTGAAACTACAAAACACAGGTCTGATGAAGTTTGTAACAGTTATTAATAGCCATGAACACAGTAAGTCCAGTCCACACAGTAAGCATAGGCTAGGTCAGAAAGTAATGTTTAGTCAAACTAGGAGGCATGACATTAAGCTACAACATCAAGATAACGATACAAGTACAATACAAGTGGTGGATGGAGGTAGATGTGTAACTTGAAAGTGCTACAGGAACAAAACATTTCTGTTCCTAGTGACCTTTCTGTTCTTAGTAGTGTGGCTTTGTAGGAGTTTCTATTTGGAAACAAACTGAAAGTTATTGTACTGAAATATGTTTGTCCATGTGAGTACATGTTCAGATTTGCATTCGAAAGCAGGAAGCAGTTTCAGAGGTGAGGAAAGAGGGAGGTGGCGGCATCAGCAGGTAAAGAACGATGAAGAAGGTTGTTTTTGGCGGGAGATCAGAAGAGCCATTGATTTTACTTTGACAGTCATTCTGGCAGCAGTTATAACAGAGGAGTGCATTTTAGAGGAGAGGCTAATATGTGCATAAAGCAGAGTCAAGCTGAATTTGTTTGCACTTCTTCTCTGTGTACAACACTTGTATGGCTGACAATGGACAATGAGCTGGTGACGTATGGCTCCACTGGCGTCAAGGGGGCAGCCTGAATCACACACCCTGACATTTGACAGGAGGGGCTCATGAGTGAGCCTGGCTAGAGGAAGTCATCTGTCATCCATCTGTGTGTTTCAGCCGGACGAGAAGGAATTCAATATGGCAGACTAAAGTACTCCTAGAATTTATGCCACAAATCAATGATGACCTGTGAAGTTTGTGCAATAAAATCTCATGCAGAAATTTAGGTAATACGATATCTCAGGGCAGTAAATTTCAGCTTAAATTTCAGGTTTAAATTTGTGACGTTAATGATTTTCTTATTTGGTTCACTTGTGACAGATAGCAAGAAGATAGAGTCTGAAGAATACAGCATGCAAAATGAGGCTGCTGATAAAAGACTACAGTGTGAAAATGTCCAGCTCAGGCAAAATTTACAGGCACAACAGTGTTATTATGGGTTGTCTGTGAGACTGTGATGGGTTCTATAAATATCATGCAGCCAGGTCTCATTCTCCACTCCTCCACACAACTCCTGTCCTTTGCAAAGTGAAAGGTCCTACTGTGAATGAGAAGTGACTGTGTATTGTCCAATCAGTACGCTTTCCACATTCTTCAGTTTCTGGCCAATCAGTACGCTTTCCGTATTCTTCAGTTTCTGGCCAATCAGTACGCTTTCCGCATTCTTCCATTTCTGGCCAATCAGTACGCTTTCCGCATTCTTCAGTTTCTGGCCAATCAGTACGCTTTCCGCATTCTTCAGTTTCTGGCCAATCAGTACGCTTTCCGCATTCTTCAGTTTCTGGCCAATCAGTACGCTTTCTGCATTCTTCAATTTCTGCCCAATCAGTACGTTTTCCGTATTCTTCAGTTTCTGGCCAATCAGTACGCTTTCCGCATTCTTCAGTTTCTGGCCAATCAGGATAATTTCCACATTCTTTTGTGTCAGGCCAATCAGTACACTTTCGACATTCTTTTGTTTCTGGCCAATAAGGACACTTTCCACATTATTCTGTTTCTGGCCAATCAATTCTTTCTTTCTACTTCTTTCAATTTCTGGCCAATCAGGCTACAAAGGTTGTTGTCTTTCCTGCAAAAGGAAAGATTTCACATTAAAAACTTCTCTGAAGTTTGTCTGTCTCGTCAGACCAATCACAGGGACTCAAACTCTAAGAAAATCCATGAGGTGCAAGGATGACCACCCCAGAAATATGTCTGTGCAATAGCTCACCCCAAAAATAAGCGTTTTCCTTTTCCCCTTTCTTGCCTTGAAAATGTCCATTTGCATTGCCATCATCAGTACTTCAGGCATCTGCCTAGAGCTTCCAAGCGGTCATTTACAGGACAGCAATTTAATGGAAAGTGCACATCTACTGATTACTGTTACTGTTGCATCTATTGACAGATCGTGAGGTAAAGAAAAACTCAAGTGCGTTTGTTTAAATGGCATTACATAGCAGATGGTTACTCTGAAAGCTGATGACAGTGATTCTTTAATCTAACTTTAGATTTGCACCATGGTTTCAGTATGAGCATATGGTCTTGTTTCTGTGGCTCGCGTTTGAAAAAAATAAGACATGAGAGAGGGATGGATGTGCATGGTGCTGAATCTCAGTAATAAGACATGAGAGAGGGATGGATGTGCGTGGTGCTCAGTCACAGAAATAAGACGCGAGAGGGAGATGGATATGCATGGTGCTCAGTCACAGAAATAAGACATGAGAGAGGGATGGATGTGCATAGTGTTCAATCACAGAAAAAAAAGCCATCAGAGAGAGATGGATGTGCATGGTGCTCAGTCACAGAAATAAGACACGAGAGAGAGATGGATATGCATGGTGCTCAGTCACAGAAATAAGACATGGGAGAAAGATAGATGTGCATGTTGTTAAATAAAATTAAAAAAATCAGAGAGGGATGGATGTGCATGGTGCTCAGTCACAGAAATAAGACATGAGAGAGATAGATGTGCATGGTGTTCAGTCTTAGAAATAAGACATGAGAGAGGGATGGATGTACATGGTGCTCAGTCTCAGTAATGAGACATGAGAGAGAGATGGATGTACATGGTGCTCAGTCACAGAAATAAGACACGAGAGGGAGATGGATATGCATGGTGCTCAGTCACAGAAATAAGACATGAGAGAGGGATGGATGTGCATGGTGTTCAATCACAGAAAAAAAAGCCATCAGAGAGAGTTGGATGTGCATGGTGCTCAGTCACAGAAATAAGACATGAAAGAGGGATAGATGTGCATGGTGCTCAGTCACAGAAATAAGACATGAGAGAGGGATAGATGTGCATGGTGCTCAGTCACAGAAATAAGACATGAGAGAGGTAGATGTGCATGGTGTTCAGTCTTAGAAATAAGACATGAGAGAGGGATGGATGTACATGGTGCTCAGTCTCAGTAATAAGACATGAGAGGGAGATGGATATGCATGGTGCTCAGTCACAGAAATAAGACATGAGAGAGGGATGGATGTGCATGGTGTTCAATCACAGAAAAAAAAGCCATCAGAGAGAGATGGATGTGCATGGTGCTCAGTCACAGAAATAAGACATGAAAGAGGGATAGATGTGCATGGTGCTCATTCACAGAAATAAGACATGGGAGAAAGATAGATGTGCATGTTGTTAAATAAAAAAAAACATCAGAGAGGGATGGATGTGCATGGTGCTCAGTCACAGAAATAAGACATGAGAGAGATAGATGTGCATGGTGTTCAGTCTTAGAAATAAGACATGAGAGAGGGATGGATGTACATGGTGCTCAGTCTCAGTAATGAGACATGAGAGAGAGATGGATGTGCATGGTGCTCAGTCACAGAAATAAGACATGAGAGAGGGATGGATGTGCATGGTGCTCAGTCACAGAAATAAGACATGAGAGAGGGATAGATGTGCATGGTGCTCAGTCACAGAAATAAGACATGAGAGAGGTAGATGTGCATGGTGTTCAGTCTTAGAAATAAGACATGAGAGAGGGATGGATGTACATGGTGCTCAGTCTCAGTAATAAGACATGAGAGAGAGATGGATGTGCATGGTGCTCAGTCTCAGAAATAAGACACGAGAGAGAGATGGATATGCATGGTGCTCAGTCACACAAGTAAGACATGAGAGAGGGATAGATGTGCATGGTGCTCAGTCACAGAAATGAGACATGGGAGAAAGATAGATGTGCCTGGTGCTCAGTCACAGAAATAAGACATGAGAGAGGGATGGATGTGCATGGTGCTCAGGCTCAGAAATAAGACATGAGAGAGAGATGGATGTACATGGTGCTCAGTCTCAGAAATAAGACATGAGAGAGAGAGATGGATGTGCATGGTTCTCAGTCACAGAAATAAGTCGTGAGAGAGAGATGGATGTGAATGGTTCTCAGTCACTGAAATAAAACATGAGAAAGGGATAGATGTGTATGGTGCTCAGTCACAGAAATAAGACACGAGAGAGAGATGGATATGCATGGTGCTCAGTCACAGAAATAAGACATAAGAGAGGGATGGATGTGCATGGTGCTCAGTCTCAGAAATCAGACATGAGAGAGAGATGGGTGTGCATGGTGTCAGTCACAGAAATAAGACATGGGAGAAAGATAGATGTGCGTGGTGTTCAATCACAGGAAAAAAAACCACCAGATAGGAATGGATGGGCATGGTGCTCAGTCACAGAAATAAGACATGAGAGAGGGATAGATATGCATGGTGCTCAGTCACAGAAATATTTAATGGGAGAAAGATAGATGTGCATGGTGTTCAATCACAAAAAAGCCATCAGAGAGGGATGGATGTGCATGGTGCTCAGTCTCAGAAATAAGACATAAGAGAGGGATGGATGTGCATGGTGCTCAGTCTCAGAAATCAGACATGAGAGAGAGATGGGTGTGCATGGTGTCAGTCACAGAAATAAGACATGGGAGAAAGATAGATGTGCTTGGTGTTCAATCACAGGAAAAAAAAAACCACCAGATAGGAATGGATGGGCATGGTGCTCAGTCACAGAAATAAGACATGAGAGAGGGATAGATATGCATGGTGCTCAGTCACAGAAATATTTAACGGGAGAAAGATAGATGTGCATGGTGTTCAATCACAAAAAAGCCATCAGAGAGGGATGGATGTGCATGGTGCTCAGTCTCAGGAATAAGACATGAGAGAGAGAGATGGGTGTGCATGGTACTCAGTCACAGAAATATTTAACGGGAGAAAGATAGATGTGCATGGTGTTCAATCACAAAAAAGCCATCAGAGAGAGATGGATGTGCATGGTGCTCAGTCACAGAAATAAGACACGAGAGGGAGATGGATATGCATGGTACTCAGTCACAGAAATAAGACATGAGAGAGGGATGGATGTGCATGGTGTTCAATCACAGAAAGAAAGCCATCAGAGAGGGATGGATGTGCATGGTGCTCCGTCACTGAAATTAGACATGAGAGATGGATAGATGTGCATGGTGTTCAGTCTTAGAAATAAGACATGAGAGAGGGATGGATGTACATGGTGCTCAGTCACAGAAATAAGACATGAGAGAGGGATAGATGTGCATGGTGCTCAGGCTCAGAAATAAGACATGGGAGAAAGATAGGTGTGCCTGGTGCTCAGTCACAGAAATAAGACATAAGAGAGAGATGGATGTGCATGGTTCTCAGTCTCAGAAATACCACACGAGAGATAGATGGATGTGAATGTGCTCAGTCACAGAAATAAGTCATGAGAGAGTGATAGATGTGCATGGTTCTCAGTCTCAGAAATAAAACATGAGAAAGGGATAGATGTGTATGGTGCTCAGTCACAGATATTAGACATGGGAGAAAGATAGATGTGCATGGTGCTCAGTCTCAGACATAAGGCATCAGAGAAGGATGGATGTGCATGGTGCTCAGTCACAGAAATAAGACATGGGAGAAAGATAGATGTGCATGGCGCTCAGTCACAGAAATAAGACATGACAACAACGGTAGGATGTCTCAAAGCTGCCCGTGCTGTTCTGAGGTGGAAGAATGATCTGATCCTCAAGAGTCGTGCTGAAGACTGTCAGCTCATCTGTGCTAAGCTGCCCGGGCCTGACCTCTGCGGAGAAAATATCTGTGCGAAAACTGCTACCTGTCACCAGAAACAAGTCCATCCACTGACAGCCAATATTATGTTCCTGTCTCTTACTGCAGAGTGCCACCTGTACTGCCCCTGTTACACAGCAGCCCTGTTACACAGCAGCACCTCAAGTCTCAACAAACATTTATACATGGTCTATACATGTCACAGGTACTCATTTATCCAGCTCATTCTCATTACAGTTACTACAGCAGTGAGCCAGTGTGACTATAAACTAATGCCCATATAAATCTTTTATGATTGCAGTTATTTAAAATGAGATATTTTAGACAGATATGAGTGAAAATGTCAACGTGTCAACTGGTAGCACTGTCATTACAGAGCCTAGCACTTCCCGCTCAACTCCAAGAGGGATATTGGTGGCCAGGCTTGTGACTCCGTTATGGGGTGATCGGTGGGTGCCACTGAAGGTTATGAACATCTCAGACAGCCCAGTTATTCTAAGGAGGAACGCCAAGCTCACTGATGTCTTCACATGGCTAGCCCTGGAATATATGGAGGCTGTGGATTCTGGCTGGCACAACACTGAGATTGCCTGCGCTAACCAAGTGACTTCTCCCACAGTGAAGGTGGCCCATAGTGCAGACGTTAGTGATGTGCAAGGAAGGCTGCAGCTGGTTCCTCAGGAGGTCAGTGAAGTTCCTTGGTCACGTTGTGGATGAGGCTGGCGTTGCCACTGATCCCAGTAAAGTTGACAGCATTAGTCAGCATTAAGAAATCCACGCAAGATTTGATGGAGTCTGATGGTGTCATGCCGTCACAGAAGCGGATCAGGTCCTTCCTGGGCATGGTTAATTATTATTAGCATTTCGTGCCTAACTACTCAGTTATAGCTAAGCCACTCTTCTCACTGTTAGCTGGTCAAAAGCGAAAGGGCAAAGGACGAAATGGAGTCAGCCGTTTCTCTCAGTTTCAGAAGTTGTGCCTTCATCCTGTCTACGGATGCCTCTCTGGACAGCATAGGAGCCGTCCTGTCACTATTTCAGGATGGAGAGTGCAGAGCGAGACACAGGCACAGAGGAACTACCCTGCTCACCGCCTGGAGTTCTTGGCCATGATGTGGGCTGTATGTGACAAGTTAAGTCACTGGTTGAAAGGGCATGTCTTCACCGTGTGAGCCGACAAGTATCCACTTACCCACATCATGACTAAGCCAAAGTTGGACGCCTGTGAGCAGCGTTGGGTGGCTAAGCTGGCTTCCTACGAGTTTGATGTGAAGTACATCCCGGGCCCAAAAAACGTAGATGCTGATGCTCTGAGCCGTAAGCCCTTCATCAAGACAACCATTAGCCGCAAGATCCTTTGTGACCCTTACATTGAGCTCCTCCATGAGGCTGTGTCCATCTCAAAAGATGACGTCCAGGATGCCTTCAGGTGGTCAACCAGTCTACAATATGCCTCCTGTCATGGTACTACTGGTGTATTCCAGAAAAGTCCTAGTCTGTCCAGCTGTGCAGTAAACCAGTCCTTCTCCAGAGATGAAGTATCTGCAATCCTGGAGTCACAAAGCACGTGGGAATCTGGAGTGAGAATTCGTGTCATGGATGTGCTGCAGCATCTGCCCCAGCTGGTCCCACCTGGCCAAGACACCTTGCCTACTTATTCAGAGGCAGAGCTGCGTGATGGGCAGCTGAACGACAGAATCCTGTTCAGGGTGCTGCACTATGTGGAAAGAGGTCATCGACCTTCGAGAAGGGAAAAAGTCAAGGAACCTGTGTTGGTAGTCAGATACCTGGAGCACTGGCAGAAGCTTGTCACTTGCAATGGAGTGCTCTACAGAGGGTCAAAAGATCCGGTATCAAAGGCAAAGCGGCATCAGTTTGTCGTCCCTGAGTCATTCAAAGCCAGGTCCTGAGAGGCATTCATGACAGTGATGGCCATCAAGGACAGTTCAGAAGCCTGAGTCTAGCCCGTCAATGATTTTTCTGGCCACACATTGACAGAGACGTCAAAGACTACGTCCGCCTTTGCCAACGGTGTGTTATCAGTAAAGCAGCAGACCCTGAGGCCAGAGCATCTTTAGAGAGCATAAAGACATCTGCAGATCATGTGCATCGACTTCTGGTCTGCTGCAGATGCAAGGAACAAATCAGTCGATGTATTGGTGGTCACTGATCATTTCACAAGGCTGGCCCAGGCTTTCCCTTGCCGCAACCAGTCCGCGAAGCAAGTGGCGAAGCAGCTCTGGGATAAGTACTTCTGTGTCTATGGTTTCCTGGAACGGATACACTCAGACCAGGGTGCGAGCTTCGAGAGTCAACTGATTGGTGAGCTGCTGAAGGTGTCGGGTGTCAGAAAATCTCACACTACCTCGTACCATCCCATGGGAAATGAGAGTGTGGAGTGCTTCAACAGGACATTCGGCAACATGATCCATGCGCTTCCACCAGATGCCAAACACAACTGGCCACAGGACCTGCAGACCCTGACATTCATGTACAACTGTACAGTTCATGAAACCACAAGCTATCCACCTTTCTATCTCATGTATGGGAGAGTTCCCCGGCTACCCGTTGATGTGATGTTTCAGAACATCTTGAAAGATCCAGAGATCAGCAGCTATGACAGTTATGTAACTTCACTGGCGAAGGGTCTGCAGGAAGCTATGTTGGTGGCTCAGACACACGCTGACAAAGAGCAGAATCGTCAAGTGGAGATATATAATAGACAAGTCAAAGGGGCGCCATCGGCGAAGGAGAGGGGCAAGTGAAAGACAGCAGACAGATGGGAGTCCACCGTCTACACCGTGGTGTCCAAGAACGCAGCAACTCACACCTACAGGATCAGAAACCCCCTGACTGGACAGGAGAGAGTGGTGCATCGAAACCTCCTCATGGTTGCTAACTTCCTGCCCCTGAATGTCGACAGTGCTTTTGATCACACCTGCGCATCCTCGCAGACTGACATTGTCACTGATGTGGGACACCAGCTAACCAACGTTGAACAGGAGGATCCTGGGAACAGGATACAAGACTGGATCACAAGTCTGGCGTGTGACGATGGCAGTGCGCAGACCTGTACTGAAGAACACTCTGTGGGAGTGACGTCAATACCTTTGGAAGCGAGTGACAGCCAAGCTGCAACTTCTCTGGAAGACAGCTCTGACCAGTCAGCCAATTGAGATGTTGGATCCAAGTTAGAGAGCACTGAGCACAGTCAAAGATCGTACTCATCTACACACTCAAGCCTTCCTAACAACTCAGAGCACCTACTCACACATGACCCTGAACTATACTCAGAGCAGTTGCACACACACAAGCCTCAAGTACACTCAGACAGTTCCAGTACCATACATCAGGTTAGAACACATATGGGACACGTTGTCAAACCTGTTAATCGGTTACTATATACAATGTCAAGACAAGACATTGTTAAAAAGTCTCAGTTTACTGTCAAGATTGCCATGTCGGTTTTTCAAGCATTTCAATGAGAGCTTTCATACGAGTTAAGTTCTGAAATGCGACACACATAAGTTAAGGTGTTTGCAAAAGAGTTTCCTTTTAGTGTCATTACGTCACCTTATTAAAATCCAAGTCCATGTTATAGTTTGGTCTTTTTAGAGACTGAGTTTCTGTGGGGTGTAGACCGCATCCTGCTACCAGAAGGTGGTTTGAGATCTTGGCCAGATTTCATTCCTCTTTGTCCCTTTTGGGATACTTTCGGAGTTGGTGTTTAGTGATATACCCATGTCTGCATATCTGAAGAATGGTTTTGTTTCTTCAATTGTCTTGGTGACTGTAATGTGGTACACGTTACTATATTTTGGCGAAATTTAGTGGGGGTGGAGGTAACAGTTATAAATAACACTACTAGTTAATGACTTTCTCCAAAATATTGTACCAGTTAAGTGTATTGTAAAACATATAGATGATTTTATCAAGGGTATTTTCAGTTGTATGTAAATGGTTATACAGCACCCTCTGGTGGCTTCATGTGACAGATGATCTGTGCTTAGGCTAATAGAGTAGCGCTGCTCCGTGCTCCCGCCACAATCCATTTTGCATTGCAATAGAAGGTACGGGTCAGGCATGCTCTCGTTAAAATATTATATTTTTATGTCACATATTTTGTCTTATGATGAAAATGTCAATACATTATAACTATTAATGAAGCTAGAACGTAATCTGACGATGCATTTAATGTATTGCTCAAAATAAGTTATATTTTGAAGATTTGCAAATATGCCGTGCTTTGCATAGCTAGCTAACGTTAGCTGCTAGTAGCCTATATGAAATGGTGAATACAATGCTATAGGCTAATCTATGCCAGTTCACTTTATGTATGATTACGTTTTGTACTTTAAAAGTAAAATCGCTTTTTATTTCATATCATTCAGAGAGAGGATACACAGATCGCCTGTCACATGGACACTCTGTGTTTACATATTATTTTGTCTGTCCAGGTATGTAGCACAATACGAGTTTTCCGAAATATTAGCCAAGGATGAATACTCACTACAGTCTCTGGGACTAGCCTACAATGTGGTCCATAGCCTAGCTAATGTCATGCCGGCAGAGTTGTGTTGCGCTGGAACTGTTGTAATTACTTTTGGTACCGAATGTTCTAAGAAAATGCTTTCCCAGATATTCTTATAACTGTAACTATTTGTCATTGAAATCTATACGATCACTTGTCCACTTGTATATTTAATTGGTATTCACGTAACGTTATTTGAACTGTTATATTACTGCGGAGAATCCATTTTACATTGCAATAGAAGAGGAAGGATCGACTGTCATATGGACACTCTGTGCTTACATAGTATTTCGTCTGTCCAGAATAAACCTTGGGAAAGCACATCCTGTGTCCTGACTGTCACTTCACTCACACTGATTGCACCGAAGCGAGACATAGTTCGACCTGGTTACATGAGCTCTATGTAAACATAGTACCACTCTGATGTAAAGGTTATGTCGGTGTTATGTTTATATAATCATACTTTATTTATATAGCACCTTTCATACATAAAATGCAGCTCAAAGTTCTTCACATAAAATGAGGGGAAAAAAAACAAAGAAGTACAAATAATAAATAAAATAAATAATAATAAAAAAGGATAATAATAATAAAATAATAATAATTTAATATAATAAAACAAGAACACAAATAAGATAGTGAAGAAGTAAAAAGCAAACTAAAGGTATAAAAACAATAAAACAAGAACACAAATAAGATAGCAAAGAAGTGAAAAGAAAACTAAAGGTATAAAAACACAAACACAAATAAGATAGTAAGATCATTAAATGCAAACTGAGGATAGGCTAGGGTAAAAAGGTAAGTTTTGAGCTGTTTTTTTAAATTATCCACAGATTTTGCTTGTCAGATATGTACTGGTAAGGTGTTCCATAGTTTTGGGGCATAAGAACTGAAAGCTGCATCACCACGTTTCTTTTTAGTTATTGGAACAGTAAGTAGGCCAGATTATTTTAGCATCCTATTTGGAGAATAAAGTGAGAGACAGTCTGTTATGTATGAAGGTGCATTGTTATAAAGAGCGTTAAAAACCAGTAAAATAACATTAAAATCAATCATAAAAGATACTGGTAGCCAGTGTATAGAGGCTAGAACTGGGATGATATGTTCACTTTTCCTTGTTTTTGTTAGTACTCTGGCTGCTGCATTTTGAACAAGTTGAAGTTTACTAATCCATTTTATTTGGCAGTCCAGTGAGCAGAGCATTACAATAATCCAGTCTTGAGAAAATTAAGGCATGGGTCAATATTTCTGCATAAAATGACAGATGTGGTCTAACTCTTGATATATTTTTGAGATAAAAGAAGGCAGTCCTAGTGATATTGCCAATTTGGCTTTTGAAGCTTAGGTCTGAGTCAACAATGACTCCTAGACTTTTTACTGCTTGCTTTGTCATATCCCTCTTGTTTTTGTGTTTTTTGTTAGCCTCATGTATCTTGTTCTTTCCTTTCACAATTTTTGTTTTCCCTTGCAGCGTAGGCAGGTCTCGTTGCCAGCTGATTTCCTTCACCTGCCTCCTCAGCATTCCGCATGCTTCTGCCCCTATTTACTCCAGCATATATTCTCGGTTCGCTCACCACTCTCCGCCAGATCGTTGCCTCAGTTTGCTTAAAGCTTCTAGTCGGCTCTCGTTTAAAGTTATTTGCGTTCCCGTCTCATACTCCGGTTTTTCCCTGCTTACCTGCTTTTTCTTTCCCCGTTCGTCGTTGCTTGTTTTTGTGTTCTGGTGCCCCTGTCATTGTCTCCCCAGTTGTCGTGGTTGTGTCTTGTCTTTCGTGTTGTCTGCGTCCTGTCTGCGTTTTCGCCGTTTCCAGCCTGCCCTTCGCCGACCTCCCAGTCCAGCCCTGTCCCAGTCCAGTCCAGCTCCTGCTCCCTGTCCAGTCCAGGCCTGCTCCAGTCTGGTCCTGCTCCCTGTCCAGTCCAGTCCTGCTCCAGTCCGGTCCTGCTCCTTGTCCAGTCAAGTCCTGATCCAGTCCGGGCCTGCTCCCTGTCTAGTCCGGTCCTGCTCCCTGTCCAGTCCAGGCCTGCTCCAGTCTGGTCCTGCTCCCTGTCCAGTCCAGTCCTGATCCAGTCCAGTCCTGCTCCCTGTCCAGTCCAGTCCTGATCCAGTCCGGTTCCAGTTCTGTCCGGGGCTTCTACGCCTTCTCTCTCGCTACCCAGCTGGATCACCAGTTATTAAAATAAATGTGTCTGATTTTTCCCAGAGAATCTGTGTCCGAGTCCTTCATTTGGGTCCACCTGCATTACGTCACGTAACAGGCTTGACTTGTAAAGCAAGATTCCCTAGTCTGCTCAAGATTTTGTTTCTTTTTGCGTCCAAGCCTATCACAAGTATCTCTGTTTTATCTTTGTTTAGTTTAAGGTAGTTCTCATTCATCCACTTTATAACACTGGTCAGACAGTTAATTAATTGATTTAAGCTCTGAGGGTCATCAGGCCTAAGAGAAACTGAGTATTGTCCGCATAGCTATGGAAATTGACTCCATGTGTTCTAATTACTTCACCAAGTAGCAGCATGTACAAAGGGAACAACAAAGGACCAAGTACGGAGCCTTGTGGCACACTATAAAGAATTTCAAGTTGTTTGGAGGCATGTTCCCGTAGGCTAATGAAAAAGTGTCTATTAGTTAAGTACATCTTAAACCAATTTAGAACAGCACCTGAGAAGCCAACATAATTTTCAAGGCAGTTTATGAGAATATTGTGGTCAATGATATCAAAGGCTTTTTTTCTTTTTCGCCGGACCCTCAGCCATATCGATGTTGTTATGTTAGTTAAGGTTGGCACCGCTCTCAACTCCCGCCGTAAAAACTGTTAGCATTAACGTTATTACTTCCTCAACCCTCGTTACGTGATTTTTTTTAACCCCCACCCACAATTGCATGCAGCCATTCATAGACCTCAGCTTATCAAATAACCAATTAGAGATTGTAAGAGAACATATGACCTATGCGTGATTCAAATCAACGAGCCAGACCTAGGTCTAAAAAGTTTGTTAAAACAATCAACCAACCAGAGAATGAAAAAACTTTTTTTTTTAGAAAATGCAAAAATGCTAGGGATCGACAGTGAAGGCTTTGAAGATCGACCAGTCGATCGCGATCAAACTGTTGGTTACCTCTGTTCCAGGGAGTCACTTTCATATTAGTTTAGTTAGTTTACTTTAGTTTAAGTTTATTGTCATTCCTTCTCCTTACATGTTATGCAAAAAGCAGAACGAAATATAGTGCCCCGGGGGCCATAGTGCAATACTTAAAAACAGAAAAATTAAACAAGCAAGCAATAAAAACAAAGCACTAAAAAGAGAACGTACAACAATAAAAGCAGCAAACTTAAAACTTCACTTAAGTTGAAGTGTAAAAACAGCGGAGTGTTCCGACTGTTAAAGTGCTGACGTGCTTATGTAAGTCTAAATAACCGTCAGGTAGGACAGTTCAGGAGACCAACAGCCTGTGGAGAAAAGCTGTTTTTGAACCTGGTGGTTCTGGTCTTGATACTCCTCAGCCTTCTTCCAGAAGGCAGCGGGTCAAACAGTCCTTGAAAGGGGTGCGAGGAGTCCTTCATGATGCTGTGGGCTTTTCTTTTACACCTTTCTGTGTAAATGTCCTTGATGGCGGGGAAACTGGTTCCGGTGATCTACTGGGCCGATTTCACAACCTGCTGCAGGGCCTTCCTGTCTGCAGCTGAACAGTTCCCATGCCAAACAGTAATGCAGCAAGTCAGTATGGACTCTATGGTACACCTGTAGAACCTGGAGAGAATAGATGTGCACAGCCCAGCTCTCTTTAGCCTTCTTAGGAAGTACAGGCGTTGTGCTTCTTCACTAAGGAGGGGGTGTGCTGGCTCCAAGAGAGATTGTCTGTGATGTGCACCCCCAAAAACTTAAAACTGGTATTAAAAATTACACCTCTTCTTGATTTTTTCGGGAACCACTGCGTTAAGAACCGATTTTAACTTATAGTTGAAGTTATCAACCATCTCATAGATGCTAAGAGAGTCGTTAGACATGCAGTCTTGTTGATCATGCAGGAACATATCAGTGAACACACCTGCTGATAAATTATTAAAGTATCATTTTCTAAAGGTTCGTTGGACAACGTTTTTGACAGTGGCTAAAATAGTATTAAAAAATAGGCTCTGTGTCACGGTGCGGTGGAGGGTTAGGACCCAAATGCGGAGGCGGAAAAACTCAAACTCCAAAAAAGGTAAGAACAAAAGACTTTACTAAACAAAAGGGGAACAAAGGGAACAAAAGGCCTCGCAGGGCAGGAACATGATCCGAAACACAACCAAACAACCAACACTACCGACAAACCAACAAGGATCCAGCACTCAGTTCAGGAGACGAGAAACTTAAATAGGCAGACACTGGCGAGACACAGGAGGGCACCATGAACAATCAGGCCACAGAGCGGGAAGGGAAAACGAGACAACCAGCAAACAATAATGGGATAATAGAAAACAATAATACAATTAAGCAGGACACAAAACAGAAGTGCCGCCATCTGGCGGCCCAACAAGGAAACACAGACAGGAAAACACAGAACCATGACACTCTGTGATCTGAGACAGCAATATCAATATCTTGACCTATTTTTATGTTTAGGCCATTAGAAATTACTAGATCAAGGGTATGTCCCCTATTGTGCGTGGGTACCGTAATATGCTGAACTAAGTCGAAGGAGAGCAACATTTTCATAAATTCTTCTGCTTTGTTGTCAGTAGTGTTGTCAACATGAAAGTTAGAATCACCAGTTACAAGAATATGGTTGGGCTAGTACACCTAGAGGTTGCTCGAGGGATAGATAGAGGATTTTGGCGATTTACTCCATGAGATGCACAATCACAAACGGCAAGCTTACCAAGGAAATAGTTGGAATCTTTTGATAGCAGTATAGGTGATTTAAATCCACCAGGCCACCTGGAGAACCATCGAGACTGCGTGGCAATTATATGACGGTTTAGACACAGGTTAACATTTCCAATTAGCCACTAGTGTTTTGTCAAGCACTTGGACAAAGAGGCTACTCAGAGACGAGGGGTACTATTAACGGAGTAAAATATGTTGTTTGCTAAAAATGAAGCGCCCAGCGCACTAGGGTGAATGCCATCAATTTTGTAAAAGGACGAGTCGTTCCAAAAAAGGTTAAAGTTATCGATGAAAACAAAATTTTCATTGTATGATGCACAGGTGGACTGTAAACAGGTGTGGAGGGCTAACATCCTGCTAAAACAATTTACACCCCTCCCAAGGGGAGGGATAGGACCAGAAATAAACACATTTTCCACAATCTTTGAGTGTGTTAAAAAGGCAGGTAAAGTCACATTTTAGAATTTCTGACTTCTGAGCAGAAACATCATTACAACCAATATGAACTATTAGATTGCGGGCGAGAGGGTATTTAACCAGCAAGCTAGGAATGCGCTCAAAGAGGTCACCAACCTTGGCACCGGGAAAGCAAAGAGTCACCACTGACTTTCTCTTTACGTTTCTGATAATGGAGTCACCAATTACCAGGGAAGAGGGAGGATGTGGGAGCAGCGAGGGCTACGCCACTGAAGCAGGCAGAGGAGGAGAGTGAGCTCGGGCCAGGGGTTCAGCTGTGGGCCGAGGAGTGGATCCAAGCCCTGTCCGGGCCGAGAGGGAGTTTGGCTTTGGGAGACGAGGTGCAGCCAGATGGGAATTCTGCCCGGCATCTGCTGCAGAGTGGACCGTGGGAGATGGAGAACTCCGGAACTCACCAGAAGAGGATGCAGGAGGTGGAATATATATATATACATGAATTACATACTTGGGTAGATTGTATATATATATATATATATATATATTCTTTGTAATTCAATTCAGAAATGTTTGCTCACTCTAATATCTTGGATAATTTGGGCATGGTGCTGCTTCAGCAATGCAGAACTAATGTAAAACAGTGTTGCAGTGAATTCAAAGGAAATATGAACATGTACTGCATGTGCGTTTATAAGATGTATAACTCAGTTGCAAAATTGCTACTTTGGTAGGTTGGTGATCTCTGCTGTTGAATAGAAATTTGTCGAATAGAGACATCTAGTGGTGATTGGTGGACTTATTTTAACATTAATTACATACTTGGGTAGATTGTCGCCATAGTAAAAGAAAGGCAGCAGTGTAATACAATGGGGAACTTGTCTTGTGATCTAAAGGTCCCAGGTTCGATTCCTGGGTCGACACTGCTGTTGTACCCTTGATCAAGTACTTAACCTGCATTGCTTCAGTATATATCCAGCTGTATAAATGGATGCAATGTTAATGTTCTCTAAGTCACTCCAGATAAGAGCGTCTGCTAAATGCCTGTAATGTAATGTAAAGGGTATCTGGAGGCATTCTGACATGTTTAGAAACATGCTCATGGTTGATGGGATGATAGCACTTAGCTAATCTAAGGCGTATGTTAAACTAATGACAAGTCACTGTTACTCACTGAGCAGTGGAATTAAGGCATTGTGGTGAGATAAATTGGACACCAGCTGTGCACACTGTCACTATCTGATGGAAATGCATAGTGCACACACATGAACACACGCACACACACACACACACACACATTCACAAACACACACAATCGTGCGCACACAACACACAAACATACACACACACATTTACAAACAAACACACACACATTCACAAACACACACACATGCACACACACACACCCACACACACATGCATCCACGCACACGTGTACACACACACAAACACTCAAACAGGCACACAAACTGACACACACACAAACGCGTACTCACACAGACACACACAAACGCACGCACACACACCCACACACAAATCCACACACACACACACACACACAAAAACACACAAATGCACACACACACACAGACACACTCACACACATAAACTCACACACACACATAGACAGACAGACAAACGCACACACAAACACACACACACTAATGTACATATACACACAAACGCACACAAACACACACACTGTGGTGCCCCGATCCCTTATCGGTGCTCCACGAGGAAACACCAGCAACACCACGGGGGCCGGCCCTATCAGTGCCGCCGACCACTGGGACAAGTGGTGAGAGGCCATTACCTCCCCAACTACCTGTTGGAGGATTTCAGGGCCAGGGAAAGCACTACGCAGACCAGGTGAGATTCCACAGGTTCAGCACCATGGACAGATCCGCAGCAGAGTGCAGGACTGCGGAATTTTCCACTCTGCTGGAGCACACCTGAGGCAGAATGACAGAGTGGCAGAGTTGCTGGGGCTTCCGACAGAGCCACACCTGGCTTCTCTCCTCATCTGCTCCTGGGGCGGTAACTGGCTGTGGGCCAAACAAATCTCCTCAAATTGGACTCTTGATTAATTGATGTATTAAAGTCTTGAAGTACTGAAGAATTGAAATATTGAAGTATTGGAGTACTGCCTTGCCTGTGCGTCTGGATTCTTGCACCACAGACAGGGGGCTGGAGGACAATAGCCCTAAGGCCGAGGGGAAGACGGAGAAAGGGTACAGCCCAGGACCTCACTGCCCCCTCACCCCCCAGCGACCGTCTAATGCCCTTCTCTTTTGTCTCTCACCAGGAGGAGCCTCAGTGCCCTGGAGAGGAACATTAAATCCTCGACCGGGAAGAAGTTGCTTTTCTCCCCTTACCCTTCCCCAGAAAATTACTTTCACTAAATATATTTTTTTGTTAACCACAGCCTTTGACTCTGACTGCTCTGTTTTCTAATCCTGTTTTGTCAACCGCAACCTCCGCATGGCCGGGTAGTCCACAACACCCACATAAACGCATGCGCACACACCCACACACACAGACACACACAAATGCACATACACCCACACAAACACAGACACACACAAACGTATCCACACAAACAAACACACAAATGCAAACACACGCACAGACACCCACACAAACACACAGTGTTAGGCTGTAAGAGGAGCAGCTGCGTTGGGCTGTTAAAGGAGTAACATGGTGGTTGAATGTGACACTTCCCAGTTGTCTTTAGGCAACAACAAAACAAATGTGCATAATGTTTTTATTATTCAGTCATTTCAATGTACTTTAATAATCTTGAAGATTTTCATTAAAATAAATGTCTTAAGTCACTATCTATCGCTGCATTGGGTAACACAATGGTGATTGAGCCTATGTTTGATATTCATTTATGCTATTGTTATCATAAGTCATGATTTAAAAAACTTGGTGTCTGTGGCGACATTCCCGGGAAAAAATCACAAGCGGCACACAGTTAGTAACGCGTTTTTCATCACCCATCAGTGGTTGGTCCGCCAGAGAGGGTAGGCGGAACTAAGGCAACAGGCTCGCTCTTCAACTCACTTGTGTGTGAGCGGTGTACTGTTTTATCCGGTGTCTGCGTGCGTTACAATAACAGAGAAGGGGGGGGGTTGGGGGAGTTATGGAACCCTAAAAAGTTTTTCATATTATTTGTTGATGTGGATTTTGTATTACATTTAATGACAATGTAACTTCACTAAATTACATAGCTAACGCTAGCTACCGGACCATGTCAAGAAAGACAACATTAGTTTAGACAACGTTGCGCACAGTATCCATCTCTCATATCAGGTAACGTTGCATTAGCTAGTTAGCTAATGTAATTAACACAATCTAATGTCGGCTAACAATTAGAAAAAAACGCTAGCTAACGATACCGACCGGTACCGACCTCGCAAACCGTCTCTCGAATGCAATGCTACCTTGTTGCAACGTTGCAGTGTAGCTAACTTAAGGCCAGTTCAGATCAATGATTCGCAACGAGACTGGGTGCAACTTGCAAAATTCCAAGACGTCTGATTGTAAACATTCTAAAACTGCACTTGGCAATTTGACAAGGACGGTCTTTTAAAACCTCAGGGCAGGCAACGACTCTGCTACTAGCCAGTTCACACCGCTGCAATTTTCTCTGCAACATTCTAAAACCGTTTCGCCTCGTTGCGAATCATTGATCTGAACTGGCCTTAACGTTACCGTTATTTACATTGCCATCGAGTTCATCAATATATTATAATGATCGGAATAAAGCCGGGGTATGTGGAGCAGAGCCGGGTCTGATTCCTGAAGACGTCATGCAGGAGAAAACTAAATAAAAGAATAGGGCAGTATGGATTAGCATTGTTATTATTTTATTACGCTTCCTCATATGTTCCTTCAGCCTTTATGCCCTTTTTGATGAAATATCCTTTGTTTTTGTTTTATTCTTCTTGTTCTGACTGCTAATTTAACACCCAGCTCCGCTTTATTCTCGAACAGTTTAGCTAGCAAAACCAGAAACACCAGGGGTAACATTTTGCAAGGCAGTTGTTTAAAAAATACCACACAACAATCATTCACGAAAAAGACTGCCTATTGTGCACGAGATACATAATTGCACAAGCCACAGTGAATCCCGCAAATTCTTTCTGCAGTGTAAAGATGTTCATATCGGGCAAAAGGTGGAAAAAGAACGTTTGCAGAAATTGATCATCACTAATTCTACGCCAGGTTTGCTACGGCATTTTAACCCGACTCGGCAGTGTAAAGACATCTTGAGTTAGCCTAATGTTAGACAACGAATGAGTATGTACATAACGTTACTTTTATAACAACCCTTTTTTATTCAGTAAATAGTAAGTGTTATAGTTGGCGTGCCAACTGACTGACGTCACACAGGCGACACTGGTTGGATCCGGTTGGATCTATGAGAAGTGAGGTCCAAAAACACACCTGCAATTACCGCTTCTCGCCATTGGCACCGCCATAGAGAACGAAACTGAAATCTTCGAGATTGTCACTTTAAAACGTATTTTTCTAAGCCTAAATTTCCCACTATAAAAGTTCACCCGAACCGTCTGGGCATGGTATTGAGAACTGTCAGTTAGCTATGATTGACAGACCGTGCCCCGTTACCATAGCTACCCCCATGATACGCGCTCTTTTTGGGAGACTGAATTTTCACAAGCTAGCTAGGTTAGTAGTATATCAAGTATCAATAGATAGCTAAGGTAAGGACGTTGACTTACATCCAATTATAATTTTTGCTATCTAGCTTGCCAAGTTAAGATAAAAGCACAACTATAACGTCCTCATAAAAGCAAACTAGCTAGCTAACGTTATCGTTAACATTGCCTTATGAAAGCAAACTACCTAGATAGCTAACGTTAGCTAGCTAGCTAAATGAATATAACCAGAAATAATCTAATAGTCCTTAATGTTATCGTTAACATTGTCTTATGAAAGCAAACTACCTAGCTAGCTAACATTAGCTAGCTAGCTAAATGAATATAACCAGAAATAATCTAATAGTCCTTAAAAGGCACTCTAATTTAAGTGAACCTAACGTTAGTCAAATATTTGCATTGACTTGCCTGTAAGCCAGCGGCGCAAACTATGGGTCTCGCACATAGGCGGTTTTATCATAGGACATAGGTAGCCTACGCAATTGCTTGGGGCCTCAGCCGCCAAAGGGGTCTCGTGAATTTGTGTTTCCTTTTTTTATTTTTATTTTTTTATTTATAAAACATTTTTCCTTTCTTTTCACTCCAAACGAATGATAATCTGCAATAGATACAATAAATATATCTACATGTAAATGTGGGCCTATCCAATTAAATATCTATATTTGCCTATATTTATTATCACCCACATTTCAGATTTAATGGACTATTCATTACATTACATTACATTACAGGCATTTGGCAGACGCTCTTATCCAGAGCGACGTACAACAAAGTGTATAACCATAACCAGGAACAAGTATGACGAAACCCCTAGAGAGAAGTACCGGTCCAAGTGCAGGGAACAACCGCATAGTTCAACTTGGACCCTGAAGGTTAAACTGATTAACACTAACAACGAGAACGGCAACAACGCAGTCTATGGAAAAAATACAAGCAGTAGTTAAGACAGTTAATGCACCTAAGTCACCTATGAAACAGCTGTCTAGTTACAACCCTAAGCTTACAGTCATTTACAGGGGGGTAGGGAGGGATGGGGAGAGGTGCAGCCTGAAGAAGTGAGTCTTCAGTCGTCGTTTGAAATGGGTCAGTGTCTCAGCTGTTCTGACCTCCACAGGGAGGTCATTCCACCATCGTGGGGCCAGAACAGACAGGAGACATGTTCTGGAAGTGCAGGTGCGAAGAGGGGGAGGTGCTAGGCGTCCTGAGGTAGCAGAACGGAGGGATCTGGTTGGCATGTAGGGTTTGAATATCTTGTGGAGGTATGCTGGGGCTGATCCCTTGACTGCGTGGTATGCTAGGACCAATGTTTTAAATTTGATGCGAGCTATAACAGGCAGCCAGTGGAGGGTAGTGAGCAGGGGTGATGTGGGAGTGTCTGGGGAGGTTGAAGACCAGACGAGCCGCAGCATTCTGGATGAGTTGCAGGGGTCTGGTGGCAGATGCCGGTAGTCCAGCCAGAAGAGAGTTGCAGTAGTCCAGGCGGGATAGAACCATTGCTTGGACCAGGAGCTGGGTTGAGTAGGTGGTGAGAAAGGGGCGGATTCTGCGGATGTTATACAGGATGGACTATTCCACCTTGACCTTCCTGCATTTGCGCCTAATCAATGATGTAGAAATTCGAGTTGCCATCAGAGGCAGAGTCACTATCTTTGCTACCATGAAGCGTTTTCAAAGTGGATTTGAGAAGAGAAAGAAGAGGAAGGAAGATGCCCAGTTTAAGGAAAGTTTGCCTAAACTGACGAAATTCTTTAATAAAACAGCCAGAGACTCCACGACGGAGGAGCAACAAGTAGATTATCGACCACCCTAACCGCTTGTGTATTTACTTCGTATTTATTAGAGAGAACTGGACATTGTTACCTATTTAAATGTAAGTCCTGTAAAGATACACATAATAAATTGTCTAAATGTAAAAAAATAACTTCATACATATACATTTAGTTATATTAATACAGCCTTATTTATTATAACTTTAAGACAAGCAACACGCTCGGAATTATCTCATCGCGACCCATTAAATCCAATGGCGCAGAAGTTGCTTCATAATTTCAAACTGCTTTCCTAACTGCTATTTTGCGTCCTGCGACTTGATTTACAACAGTGAATATGTACGGATTCCTAGACATGCTGATAGCGACCACCCTTTCTCATATTAACCTAAAATGCGCAAGACAGGACACTTATACAGTATGCTAGCAAATTTAAGTTCCATTCATTTACATTGGGTGGTCGATACACGTCCCCTTAGCAACCAAAAGCTAGAGCTGGACTACCTCTGAGTTAATATGCCGGCACATAAAAAATTGTGAAAGTACTTTAACAAAAAAAAAAACCACTGGAGGATAACGAGGACATTTTTCTTACATAACTATGTGCAGGTTGTTACCGATATATATATATTTTTTTTACTGCCTATTTTTTCATATATAGTTGCAAATCAGTTTACGTTTTCCTGTCTGTCGAACGAAGTTGGTTGATAATAGGTGCTCTCACTCCAGCTGACGTTACAACAGGTGTAACGTTAGTTGAAGAAGCTGAGCTAGCTAACGTTAGCAGCCTTACTGCTGCCTCAGCCTGTTGTGCACCCTCCACACCTGCTACAACTTCTAGCGTTACTGGCTCTGCTGGTTGCGGTGAACCAGCTACAGTGTGGGAGGAAAGAGCCAGAGGCGACACCGACAGACAGCAGCAGCCCACCACAAACCAGACACCCGCTCGGACCGGGACTTTTACCCCTAGAGAATAGTGGATGTTCGAATGCTTTATCAAAAAGCATGTACTATACTTTTGTCTTGAAAGAATTAAAGATGATATACTTATAATCTTTTTCTTGCCATATTGTCTTCTAACTGCCTAAAGGTCATTTGAAGTTATTCAGTTAGAATTCTCATTTGGATCTGTCCTTTAGTTCTGTGGCTTTGTTAACGGAAAAGAGCTGCCTCCAAATAGTTTTTGTTCATTAGCTATGATTGCGTTAAGCAAAATGGAGAAGGGCCTCACATTGGTCTTTGCCTGGGGCCTCCAAATCAATAAAACCGCCCCTGAAGGGGCAGCTGTGTTGTGCTATTAGAGGGGCAGCAGTGTTGGGATGTTAGAGGGGCAGCTGTGTTGGGCTGTTAGAGGGGCAGCTGTGTTGGGCAGTTAGAGGAGAAGCCGTGTTGGGCTGTTAGAGGGGCAGCTGTGTGGTGTTGTAAGAGGAGCAGCTGTGTTGGGCTGTTAGAGGGGCAGCTGTGTTTTGCTATTAGAGGGGCAGCAGTGTTGGGCTGTTAGAGGGGCAGCTGTGTTGGGATGTTAGAGGGGCAGCTGTGTTGGGATGTTAGAGGGGCAGCTGTGTTGGGCAGTTAGAGGAGAAGCCGTGTTGGGCTGTTAGAAGGGCAGCTGTGTGGTGTTGTAAGAGGAGCAGCTGTGTTGGGCTGTTA
This sequence comes from Anguilla anguilla, assembly GCF_013347855.1. Lineage (NCBI taxonomy): Eukaryota > Metazoa > Chordata > Actinopteri > Anguilliformes > Anguillidae > Anguilla > Anguilla anguilla. Next base: position 174,934 of record NC_049215.1, on the reverse strand, counting down.
GAGGGGCAGCTGTGTTGGGCTATTAGAGGTGTTAGGCTGTTAGAGGGGCAGCTTTGCTGGGCTGTAAGAGGGGCAGCTCTGTTGGGCTATAAGAGGAGCAGCTGTATTGGGCTGTTAGAAGGGCAGCTGTGTTGGGCTGTTAGAGGAGCAGCTGTGTTTGGCTATTAGAGGGGCAGCTGTGTTGGGCTGTTAGAGGAGCAGTAGTGCTGGGCTGTTAGAGGGGCAGCTGCGTTGGGCTGTTAGAGGGGCAGCTGTGTGGGGTTGTAAGAGGAGCAGCTGTGTTGGGCTGTTAGAGGAGCAGCTGTGTTGGGCTGTAAGAGGAGCAGCTGTGTTTGGCTGTTAGAGGGGCAGCAGTGTTGGGCTGTTAGAGGGGCAGCTGTGTTGGGCTATTAGAGGAGCAGCAGTGTTGGGCTGTTAGAGGGGCAGCTGTGTTGGGATGTTAGAGGGGCAGCTGTGTTGGGCTGTTAGAGGGGCAGCTGTGTTGGGCAGTTAGAGAAGAAGCCGTGTTGGGCTGTTAGAGGGGCAGCTGTGTGGTGTTGTAAGAGGAGCAGCTGTGTTGGGCTGTTAGAGGGGCAGCTGTGTTGGGCTATAAGAGGAGCAGCTGTGTTGGGCTGTTAGAGGGGCAGCTGGGCTGTAAGAGGGGCAGCTCTGTTGGACTATAAGAGGAGCAGCTGTGTTGGGCTGTTAGAAGGGCAGCTGTGTTGGGCTGTTAGAGGGAAGCTGTGTTGTGCTATTAGAGGGGCAGCTGTGTTGGGCTGTTAGAGGAGCAGCAGTGTTGGGCTGTTAGAGGGGCAGCTGTGTTGGGCTGTTAGAGGGGCAGCTGTGTTGGTCAGTTAGAGAAGAAGCCATGTTGGGCTGTTAGAGGGGCAGCTGTGTGGTGTTGTAAGAGGAGCAGCTGTGTTGGGCTGTTAGAGGGGCAGCTGTGTTGGGCTATAAGAGGAGCAGCTGTGTTGGGCTGTTAGAGGGGCAGCTGGGCTGTAAGAGGGGCAGCTCTGTTGGACTATAAGAGGAGCAGCTGTGTTGGGCTGTTAGAAGGGCAGCTGTGTTGGGCTGTTAGAGGGAAGCTGTGTTGTGCTATTAGAGGGGCAGCTGTGTTGGGCTGTTAGAGGAGCAGTAGTGTTGGGCTGTTAGAGGGGCAGCTGCGTTGGGCTGTTAGAGGGGCAACTGTGTGGGGCTGTTAGAGGAGCAGCTGTGTTGGGCTGTAAGAGGAGCAACTGTGTTTGGCTGTTAGAGGGGCAGCAGTGTTGGGCTGTTAGAGGGGCAGCTGTGTTGGGCTGTTAGAGGAGCAGCAGTGTTGGGCTATTAGAGGTGTTAGGCTGTTAGAGGCAGCTGTGCTGGGCTGTAAGATGGGCAGCTCTGTTGGGCTATAAGAGGAACAGCTGTATTGGGCTGTTTGAAGGGCAGCTGTGTTGGGCTGTTAGAGGAGCAGCTGTGTTGGGCTATTAGAGGGGCAGCTGTGTTGGGCTGTTAGAGGAGCAGCAGTGTTGGGCTTTTAGAGGGGCAGTTGCATTGGGCTGTTAGAGGGGCAGCTGTGTTGGGTTGTAAGAGGAGCAGCTGTGTTGGGCTGTAAGAGGAGCATCTGTGTTTGGCTGTTAGAGGGGCAGCAGTGTTGGGCTGTTAGAGGGGCAGCTGTTTTGGGCTGTTAGAGGGGCAGCTGACTTGGGCTGTTAGAAGAGCAGCAGTGTTGGGCTGTTAGAGGAGCAGCTGTGTTGGGCTGTTAGAGGGGCAGCTGTGTTGGGCTGTAAGGGGGCAGCTGTGTTGGGCTGTTAGAGGGGCAGCTGACTTGGGCTGTTAGAGGGGCAGCAGTGTTGGGCTGTTAGAGGGGCAGCAGTGTTGGACTGTTAGAGGAGCAGCTGACTTGGGCTGTTAGAGGGGCAGCAGTGTTGGGCTGTTAGAGGGGCAGCTGTGTTGGGCTGTTAGAGGGGCAGCTGACTTGGGCTGTTAGAGGAGCAGCAGTGTTGGGCTGTTAGAGGGGCAGCTGTGTTGGGCTGTAAGAGGGGCAGCTGTGTTGGGGTCTCAAATAAAACACTCACATTTCTGCATCCTCCATAAAACACCTACACTTCTGCATCCTCCATAAAACACCTACACTTCTGTATCCCTAATAAAACACCCACATTTCAAAACACCTGGATGGGCACCTTCTGGCGTTATTCACAACAGCACTGTTGGTTTCTTTTCCCTCAGTACCAGAGACATGCAGTGAAATGATTTGCCTATGCAAGGAACAGTGGTTGTTTTTTTTGTTTTTTTGTTTTACCTTTAACAGTTATGTTCTTGTCTTTCTGCTTCATAAATAAAGCATTAGGAGTTGTTAAATACACTTTTTATAACTTTTTAAGTCACTTTGATTATTATGGCTGCCAACAGGTTAAAATGTACAAGAAGATATTTATTACAATAATTATAAAAATCAACCAAAGACAATTCTATAAATACATATTATTATTATTATTATTATTATTATTACAACACTAGTTCATCACTCAGCAGGAAATAAACACTCAGCATAAAACGCTGCAGAGTTAAATTCAGGTAAATAGATCACAGATGGATTGCAGTTCCAGGCAATGCAGTTTCCACAAGGCGTTAGGCATTGTAAATGGACCATTTTACCCTGGTGTGTATTGGCATGTGACCCAGGATTTGATTCTTTCTTGAGACTGGATCTGTAATGGGGGCTCTTAGTAGTGGAGGGCTCTTTATTCAACAGGGACCTATTTGTCCTCAATCCCTGCAGTTTGAGCAGGAACTAAATCTGAGCTCTATCCCTGCACTAAACAATATATGGCTGAGAGTGCACCAAGCCATTAATCAGCCATTTAAGAGGGTTCAATATCACATGGACTGACATCTCATTTGAAATATAAATATTTCTGTGAATCATACGGTGACCCAATCTACATGCAGAAATATCTACTACAGTCCGGAGTTTGCGTTAGCAGTGCCCATCCAGGGTCTCTTTTTTGGTGGGAGATTTATGGCTGCACCCAAAGATACGGTCATGAAATTAACCCCTTAAGAGCCAGACGTCATGTGGAACAAGCTGCCTATGAGAATCTGGATCTCCACTGCTGGCTCCACACACGCATGCATACACACACACGCATGCTTGCACACACATACACACGTTGCTGGTGATAAAGAGGCCCAAAATCTATCCATCCATAATCTATACCCTTATCTTATCCTGAGCAGGGTCTCGGGAGTGGGGGTGGGGGGGTAGTGCTGAAGCCAATCCCAGCATGCATTGGGCAAGAGGCTGGCTCACCCTGGACAGGCTGCCCATCTATGGCAGGGCACACACACCATTCACTCACACACTCGTACCTATGGGCAATTTAGACCCTTTAATGAACCTAACCTGCATGTCTTTGGACTGTAGGTGGAAACTGAATTACCCAGAGGAAACCCACGCAGACTCAAACCCAGAACCTTCTTGCTGTTTGTCTAAATTAAAGTAGCTCTGCACAGAAGAGATGGCTATATTTCTGCCACAGTGATGTGAAAGACTGATCGCAAATTAACGGAAGCATTTGGTTGCAGTTATTGCTACTAAAGCTGGCGCAACCAGTTATTAAGTTTAAGGGGGCAATAATGTTTTTACATGGGTGACATGGGTGTTTGAACTTTTTTCATGAAATAATAATTTATGACAAATATGTAATAAAAGGAAATCGGGAAGAAGACGAATTCATTTTCATGGGACTGTATATGCTTTCTGGGTATTTGCCTGGCCTTTGTTTGACTGGTGCACTTGTGCATCCTAATATATAGTCTCTCCAATAGATGAGCTTTTGGATAGCCTGAATGTAGTGATTCCTCATGCTGAGCTGAGTTGTGCACAGCCATGGAATATGCTGCCAGTTTACAATGAGAACCTCACATGGAGAACAGGCTGAAGGGGCACTTCTGTTATGACAGATATTTTTGCCATCGGACTGTTGACTGAAAAGCATGCATGCGCGTGGCGATGTCCTGTAGATGAATGGTATTTGTAATTCATACATATTTCGACATATGAATTATGAAAGACAGGTGTGTTTTTTGTGATGTGTTTGATGTTATGACTTCACCAGAACATCAGATGCATTATGCCTCATTGTTGAACACAGGAGGCAGAGGAGAACCCATTCCATCTTCAACACAACTGTATCCTTTGGAAAGGGAGGCACTGGCAGTATATCACGCTTTCTCTTTTTGTGTCTTAAAAGAACACCTGAGGCTTCCAACTACTACCCCTCAACTAATACCCCTAAACTCATATCCCTGAACTAATACCACTCAACTAATACCCTTAAACTCATATCCCTCAACTAATACCCCTCAACTCATATTCCTCAACTAATACCCCTCAACTCATATCCCTAAACTCATATCCCTCAACTCATATCCCTCAACTAATACCCCTCAGCTCATATCCCTCAGCTAATACCCCTCAACTAATACCCCTCTGCCGCTTCTCGCTGCTGCTTCTTCTCCCTCGCCCTTCAAGCTCTGCGTGTTTCCTGGCTCTGCATTTCATGGCAATCGCTTGCTAATATACCATTTATATTCTTACGTTACAGCGCATTTACATCTTCTAGAGCACTAGCTAGCACTTCTGCATTTGTTTTTTATCTTATTTTATTTTTTATATGTGCAATCGCTCAGCAATTCAAATAGACTGTCACCTGCTATCCTGCTTCACCCCTCGGCCTTGATCTACGACCCTGTGTGCGTCGTCTGCTCCTCTCCGGATCCCCTGCTGAGTCTCCTTCCCCCGGCTTACTTTTCTCCTGCTACTGACCCCGGATCTGGCCACGTGCTGCAACCTCTATTTCGCCCTCCCGGATGATCGCTTGCCATGGATTTCTTCCCGTGGATTGCCTATCCTGTCTGCCTCTCCGCCACCCCGGATTCTGTAGCTGTCAGTCCCCGCACCGGTTGGTATCCGACGCTGCCTGCTTCATCACCCGGCTCCGTTCCAGCGAGTCGGTCTCCACTCTCTCGCCCGGTCCTCGAGCTGCTAGCTGTGCTAGCCTTCACGGTGAGTATGCTTACTGCTCCCTTGCTGTGCTGACTAGCTGGCTGGTCGTGGTGATCGGTTTAGCCAGGTTCATTGCGGTCGTCTTACCAGCCGTGTTTGCGCTACCTGATCTGCTCTGGCCCACCTGTCTGGGAAAGTTGGACCCTCGCTAACGTCAGCTAGCCAGCTGCTGCTAGCCCGCTATGCTACGGCTGTTGACACAGTCGCTTTTTTCTGGTTTTCTTACTCTACTGTTGCTATTGAACACCCGCAACCACGACCGGATTTATCAGCCCCAGGTTTCATTGACAATGTTACAGTACAGCCCTTCGCAACTCCTCACTCTCAATTCTCGCTACACTGTTGATTCACTTGTCTTCCACCACGCCAATTTTGCTTTGCTGAACATTCGCTCCATTAACAACAAATCCCCCCTGCTCCATGAACTTATTATCGACAATAAATTGGACTTTCTTTTTTTGTGTGAGACCTGGCAGCAGCCAGGCGTCTTTTTCTTGTTAAATCAAGCCACGCCCCCAGGTTTTAGCTACTTCTGCAAACCCCGGCACTCTGGAAGGGGTGGCGGCCTCGCAATCATTTTTCATGTTAATTTCACCCCATCCGAAGTCTCCCTCCCGATTTCTGTTACATCTTTTGAATACATTGCATTTAAATTACACAATGTCATTGCTGTTCTTATCTATCGCCCCCCCAAATTTTTCTGTCTGAATTAACTGAACTACTCTCATCTGCCTGTTCCCTGTCTTCCCGTCTACTGCTACTGGGCAACTTCAACATCCATGTCGACTCCACTCAGTGTACACCTGCCTCTGACCTCAATGTAGTCTTGGACTGTTTTAACCTTACTCAACATGTACACTTACCCACACACTCCAAGGGCCACACACTAGACCTTGTCTGTTCTACCGGTCTCAACATCTCAAACCTCACCAGCTCTCTGTTCACTTTGTCTGATCACAGACTGATTAATTTTCTCTTGTCCACCCCTGCCCCTCAGCCCAAACAGTCGCGAACTATATCCTTCAGGACCACCACCATAAACCCTGCCCACTTTTCTGCTTCAATCGCATCTGCCCTACCACTTGACTGCACTGTACACTCCCCTGAAGAGTTCACAATTCAGCTGTCCACCACACTATCCAGTACCCTTAACTCTTTTGCCCCCCTCAAAACTAAGCTGGTCACTTTTGCCACTCCATCCCCCTGGTTTACCCCAGAGTTCCGTGCCATGAAACAGACCGGCCGTCGCCTGGAGCGCCTCCACAAAAAAACTGGTCTCACTGTCCATGCCCAAGCCCACCAACTCCACATTCAGACATACAGAGATGCCCTTATCGCTGCCCGATCCTCTCACTATTCCAACATAATCCAATACTCCAACGGAAACCCCCACACCCTCTTCTCCACTGTTAACAAACTTCTCAACCCCCTGTAAATAATACTACATCTGGCTCCCCATCACTCTGCAACTCCTTCCTAGAGTTCTTCCACACCAAAATCACCAACATACACCAAACTCTCACCTCATCCACACCCCCTTCAGATGAACTACTCTGTACTACTGTTGCCACCACAACTCCCCCCCCCCCCCCCGGTTTCACTCACCAAACTCATTTCCTCTGCCAGATCCACCACCTGCTCATTAGATCCCGCCCCCACTGCCCTGATTAAAGCCTGCCTCCCTACTCTCTGCCCTTACTTCACCAAGCTCATTAACCTGTCCCTGACCCACTGTGCTGTCCCCTCCATCTTCAAGACTGCTACCGTCACCCCAATCCTTAAAAAACCTGGTCTGGACCCAAACACCCTCTCCAACTACTGCCCCATCTTCAACCTCCCATTCATGTCCAAACTTCTTGAAAAAGTTATTGCTTCCCAACTCCGTTCATACATGTCCGACAATAACCTCTTTGAGCCCCTTCAGTCCGGCTTCCAACCCCATCACAGCACTGAAACGGCCCTCACCAAAGTGGTAAATGACCTCCTCCTATCCTCTGACTCTGGTGCATATAGCATACTCATCTTCCTGGATCTCTCTGCCACTTTTGACACAGTCAACCACAACATCCTCCTCACCCGTCTGTCTCACCTAGGCATCACTGGCCCATCTCTCAACTGGTTTCACTCATACCTCACAAATAGGGCAGAATTCATATCCATCCATGGTCACACCTCCGATCTTGCCTCTGTCACACAGGGTGTCCCACAAGGTTCTGTTCTTGGTCCCCTCCTTTTCACCATCTATATGCTTCCTCTTGGCCCCATCCTCCGCAGCTTTGGTCTCAATTTCCACTTCTATGCAGATGACACCCAAATCTATATCAGCTCTACATCCACAAATCAGCCACCCACTGCCATCATTGAAACCTGTTTGACACACGTCAAATCCTGGATGCAACACAATTTTCTTAAACTCAACTGTGAAAAAACTGAAATTATTCTCATCGGACCAAAACCCCAGCTCACAAAACTACACAACTTCTCCCTCACCATTGATGGTTCCCCTGTCTCCCCCTCCCCCCTGGTCCGCAACCTCGGTGTCATACTCGATCCATCCCTCTCCTTTGAAAAGCACATCAACAACACTGTCAAGGTTTCATTTTTTCACCTGCGCAATCTCCAGACTCAGACCCTCTCTCACCCATCCCGATGCAGAAAAACTCATTCACGCCTTCATTTCCAGCAGACTGGACTACTGCAATGCACTCCTCACCGGTCTTCCCTCCCGTCTCCTACACAAACTGCAATTGGTTCAGAACTCGGCCGCAAGAATACTGTCCCGCACATCCTCTCGGTCTCACATCACCCCTATCTTGAAAGATTTACACTGGCTCCCAATCACATCACGCATCACATTCAAACTCCTCCTCCTAGTTTACAAATCCCTAAATGGCCTCGCACCCACTTACCTCTCTGATCTCCTGCTCCCCTACCAGCCACCCAGACAGTTACGTTCATCCACTGCCAGCCTCCTCACCATCATCCCCTCTCAGCACCGTTCTTTTGGCGACCGCACCTTCTCAGTTTCCGCCCCCAAACTCTGGAATGCCCTCCCCCCTGACATCCGTACCTCTGACTCACTCAACTCCTTCAAATCATGTCTTAAAACCCACCTCTTTTCCCTAGCTTTCCCTTGATGTTTGTCCCCCCCCCATTTTTTTTTTTTGTCTCTGAATTGTATGTTTCATTGTATGTACGTATATATGTATGTACCACTTATTGTAAAGCGTCTTTGAGTTCATGAAAAGTGCTATATAAAATAAATGTATTATTATTATTATTATTATTACCCCTCATCTAATATCCCTCAACTCATATCCCAAAACTCATATCCCTCAACGAATACCCCTCAGCTCATACCCCCCAACTAATACCCCTCATCTAATATCCCTCAACTAATACCCCTCAACTCATATCCCTGAACTAATACGCTTCAACTCATATCCCTCAACTAATACCCTGAACTCATATCTCTCATCTAATACCCCTCACCTCATATCCCTCAACTAATATCCCTTAAATAATATTCTTCAACAGACCAATGACAACAGAAAAACCACCATCACTGCATCATATTATTGCTGTCTTTCTCTCTTCCTTCCCCTCGCTCTGTTTCTCTCTCCCTTCCTCTCTCTCTCTCCCTCTCACATACACACACACATGTTCACAGCAGGCATTTTTCATTTAACTTCTAGATTGCTAGACAGTTTGATTTGGCAAGATTTGTGTTCCTGGCTTTCTGGACACAAGAGATTAGTATCATTCAAACGGGTGTGCGAAACGTTAATTGACTCGGTAGCAGTTCCGTGGAAGGTAACCTAACCCTCCATCAGCTGTTTTTATTTTTACCTTTTTTTTAGTTGCTGCTGCTACATGCTAATGCTTGTACCAGCGACTAGCTTGCCGATTAGCGGGCCTACACAAATCACAATGGGTCAGTAATTCCTTTAGTTTAGCTGTAGACAAGTTGGATCTTGTCAGGAAGCTGGAATTGATTGATAGCCTTTGTGGCAGCTTTTGATAGGAGAAAGAAGACCATAGAAGATAAGTGGTATTCTGCATAGTCTAATATATTACTGGTGATGCTTTGTCTATGCCTTTGGTTTTGTCACTGAAAATGAGCAGGTCAGTCAGTGCATGTTATTGCTATTACAGCTCTGAGCTGCCACGCTATTGCTCTATTGAGTCACTACAAAGCTGAGTGGTATCAATTCAGTTTGTAATGTTAGGCTTCTGTGTAAGATATCTCAGTGGATTTCTTAGTGCAGGCGATGCTAAATATTATCTCTCCACGTGGATAATGTTGACGTTACCATCCAGCGACTGTTGGATGTAATTTACGCAGTTAATAAAGGCTGCATATCAATTACCTCTGTGCTACCCTACACCTTGTAAGCGCCTGTTGATCATATTATTTGCTTATGCTGCTCTGAGCAATTTAATAATTGGTCTCCCAACAGGATCTCCCCCGTCATTTCTCTATATGTGGTTACTTTGTCATGCTGCTGTATTAGCCAAAGGTTTTAGCTCTCAAATGGTTTTTATTTCATGAGAAATGAGAAATAAAGGTTTTAGTGAACGTTGACAATTCTGTCACGTTTTTCTGAAAACTCTCAGGTGTTAGGAGGTTGTTTACAACAATGCCTTAGGTTTTAGAATGTTTTTTTAGAGGGCCTTAGGTCAAAATTAGTTAACCAGATACACAACCTTTCCCCCCATGTAGGTTCATTCACACCAGGTCTGCTGGTTCAGATAAAACAATATGACTGGTTTCTACCTGCATGTCAGTAAAATGTCTGTGAATATCCCTGCTTTTAATATTATGCCTTATACATTCATGAAACATGAAAGAAAAAGTCACAAACAAATCATTTATTGTAGATACATCAACGTATTTACCTTCTTGAAATGACAGGAAACATCAACAAAAGTAAATGTATTTACTGACCTCACAATTGGCTTAGCGCACATATGCACTCAAATGTGAACCTGGATGTTAGGAGGCTCTACCACAGGGGTGTCACGATCAGTAGTTTGCAGTGGAATGTCAGAGGCTCATAGTGACTGCTGTGTTCTTGTTCTTGATTGGCTGAAGAGTCCACACAGACCATGTTGTGTGCGGCACCCTGAGCCTTGAGCTGGCCTTTGCTCTATAGCAAGCCAAAGAGTCCTCAGCAGTCAGGCACAGCAGTGTTTGGATCCTTTTGGACTTGGGTAAGTCCATGAGGAGAGCAATGCAGGTATGAATCCCAAATGGGCTCTACTGTTACACGCTTAAACTGTGGACCTGCTTCCAAAAATACAACATTTGATGGACAGACACCATGTAAACAATCTCAGCCTTTTCCCTGGATTTTTCCTTTTCCGTTTTCTGTTGGGGGAAATAAAAGAACTGCTTCATGATCAGTCTTTATTGCTTACGCGTGTCTGCATGTGAAACTGTCAGTACAGAAATACAATACGGTTCATATATACAGACATATCATGAATGAAGACTGATCACAAAGCATCTGCTCTCAATAATAGATCAGGAATAACATGATAGACCCACTGAGTCTCGCTGAGGTGGGGAGGTACACAGTGGAATCCCTGCTAGATGGTGTCCCATGATGCTGTGTGTCAGTGTAATGATCCTGAGTGAGGACAGTGCTGAGAGGCGTACGGCCCCATCCATTCCATGGACTAGCGGAGGGAAGCGATAGAAAGCGGCAGGAAGTACAGCACGCTGGTCAGAGTTGGCTGGGGTTTGAGAATGACTGGCAGGAAGTACAGCGCACTGGTCAGCCTAGGCTGGGGTTTGAGAATGACTGGCAGGAAGTACAGCACGCTGGTCAGCATTGGCTTGGGTTTGAGAATGACTGGCAGGAAGTACAACGCGCTGGTCAGCGTTGGCTGGGGTTTGAGAATGACTGGCAGGAAGTACAGCGCGCTGGTCAGCGTTGGCTGGGGTTTGAGAATGACTGGCAGGAAGTACAGCGCGCTGGTCAGCATTGGCTTGGGTTTGAGAATGACTGTCAGGAAGTACAGCTCGCTGGTCAGAGTTGGCTGGGGTTTGAGAATGACTGGCAGGAAGTACAGCGCGCTGGTCAGCATTGGCTTGGGTTTGAGAATGATGTCAGGAAGTACAGCTCGCTGGTCAGAGTTGGCTGGGGTTTGAGAATGACTGGCAGGAAGCACAGCGTGCTGGTCAGGCTGGCTCACCATGGCGTCCTGTTTGAAACTCGCCAGTGCCAGGACATACTGACCTCTGGCCCATTTACTGCAGGTCATTCTGAACCTACAGCTCCACCACTGATAGAGAAAACATTACATATGTTTTATATTACCAAAAAAGAACAACCAGAAGGGAAGTGTCAGCATATTAGATGTTTTATGTTGTGGATTTCGAAAGATACAATACTGTGTAAAAGCTCTGATAAAAGTATGTGGACAAACATAAAATGCATACCCAAATTACTCACTGATGTCTACAACAACAATAATAATAATAATATCATTATTGTTTTCATCATCATCATCATCATCATCATAATTCCATTTTAATCATTAGTAGCAGCACCAGTAGTAGGAGAGGTAGCAATAATATTTGGATAAACAAAAATGAATAAAGCAAAGCCCACATTAGCATGGCAGACTGAAGGTGTTTGTAATGGGGCTGTGTCTGCCTGTCCTGCAGGTCTGGGCTGTCTGCCTGTCCTGCAGGGCTGTGTCTGCCTCTCCTGCAGGTCTGGGCTGTGTCTGCCTGTCCTGCAGGTCTGGGCTGTGTCTGCCTGTCCTGCAGGTCTGGGCTGTGTCTGCCTGTCCTGCAGGTCTGGGCTGTCTGCCTGTCCTGCAGGTCTGGGCTGTGTCTGCCTGTCCTGCAGGTCTGGGCCGTGTCTGCCTGTCCTGCAGGGCTGTGTCTGCCTCTCCTGCAGGTCTGGGCTGTGTCTGCCTGTCCTGCAGGTCTGGGCTGTGTCTGCCTGTCCTGCAGGTCTGGGCTGTGTCTGCCTGTCCTGCAGGTCTGGGCTGTCTGCCTGTCCTGCAGGTCTGGGCTGTGTCTGCCTGTTCTGCAGGGCTGTGTCTGCCTCTCCTGCAGGTCTGGGCTGTGTCTGCCTGTCCTGCAGGTCTGGGCTGTGTCTGCCTGTCCTGCAGGTCTGGGCTGTGTCTGCCTGTCCTGCAGATCTGGGCTGTCTGCCTGTCCTGCAGGTCTGGGCTGTATCTGCCTGTCCTGCAGGTCTAGGCTGTGTCTGCCATGTCCTGCAGGTCTGGGCTGTGTCTGCCTGTCCTGCAGGAGGGCAGAGAGCAGTACCATGAATATTAATGTTTCGCTGCAGCTCACTGATGGACTTATCATTAATATTCAATTATGCAAACATTCTGCTTGCTGACAATTTATAAATTTGCTCTCATTTAACCTTTAAGGCAAAACATATGGATATTCTGCATTATGGTTTTGTAACTGAATAAACAGGACATTTCAGGGCAAAAAAACAAGACTACAGCTTCACTGGCTCTCCTAATTCACAAAACAGTGATTGTGTAACTGTGTTTTGAAGAAAGTCTATATTATCTTAGTTTATCTGAGCTTGAAAAGAATCAAGTTATTAAATGATGTGTGTTAGTAATAAAATGGCATGAGTATTTGCTAAACATCTTCTGAACAGGCAACTGTCCTCCATCAAAATCCACATCACAACAGTGACATCAGCCCGGAAAGCTGGATTTCTTTTGAGCACACGCTGCCCTGGGAATGTTCCTGTCCACTGAGAAGAATCATTTATGTCTGAATTGCCTTCCCGTGTGCCCTGCCCTCCCCATGTTCTCCACTCTCACACAGAGTACCGCTGCTGCATTTGCTCTGCTGCCACGTCTCAGAAGAGGAGAATTCAAGTGTCACTCCGACCGCTCGTTCTCGCTTTGCATTTAACAGAGCAGTGTCTCTCATTGGACCAGCCATTCAATTCAATACAAACCCAACCAGCCAATGACACGGGAGGAATGCCAGCTTCCGGTCTTATCACTGAAGATCAAGTGTGTCTGTCAAAAAGGATAATGCTCCACTGGAGTCTGGACAGTGATGTCACAACAAAGATTTTCATGCTCAAACTTAAAATACATTGTTCAGTAAACCTTGGGTCATTAAAATGTGCCTTTCTATCATTTACTGAATGTTTAATGCCAGTGCTCTAACGAATGTTATATATCATAGATGATCGGTCATTCACACAGGAACATGTATAGCCATTTATCTAAAACACCCTGCCCCTTCTGGTTTAAATGTCAACCAGAAAGAATTAGGAGTATGAAACAGGGATGTGTTTTACCTATATGGTTTTTCCTGCATTGAAATGTCTGCGTTTTTTGTTGTTATATGAATGCCATCTAAAGAGAAAATGAGAGCTGGTGCCCAGGGAGGTCATGGAGAGGGCTTCAGATTAGGAGACAAGGAACACAAGATGGTGTTGAACACCATTCTGCATGTAGTGCCCTTGTGGGAAGACCTTAGGCACTTTAAATGATGTTTAATATTAATTTAATTAATTAATTTTACTCATTAACGCGTTTGAATGGTTTAGTTGGTTGAGTGTTTAATGTTAAATGTTTTCAGCTAATTTTCTTGCTGTGTTGACATTGCTTCATCTTCTGGATGCTCCAAGTGATTAATGGAAAAGAAACCCACACCTGGTCACAGGCATTGATAATAAGCACTTGTTAGATTGGTCTGTATGGAAAGCTATTTGCTTAATTAAAGCTTACCAGGGTGTTTAACAAACAAAAGCAGCTTTCCTCATTGATTTGAATGGTAGCGCGACACTTCATGGTAAGTTACAAAGTTGCTTGTGTGTCAATGTTACATCTTTTTTCACAAATAAAACTCTATGCTTCACAATACGACGATGTGGCTGGTCTCACGTTACCATTGGAAATGTGTTCCCTTGATTAACATTAGTATATGCAGAAAAAACCTTTATTTGCACATTGTAAGGGTAGTGATGATAACCGGAGGCAAACAAAACGAGGCGAAGCAGCAGTGAGGTCAAAAAACCTGGCTTTTTTTTAACAGTGTCAGTTCCCAAATAATGCAGTGCAAAATATATACAGTGAACAAAAATACTAGAAAATAAAAACTGTACCTAACAAAATGAAAAGAAAAAAAAAAGAAGTGTAGTAATTTGCTAAATTTGGCTATGCCTTGTGGCCCAAAGTTTGCTACTAAGATTGAGTCGGGACTGACTGGAGGAACTCTAAACTCCGTGCTTTATACAAGTAGCTCCTCCCCCGCCATAAACCACCATTCTGCATATGTCTAATTCCGCCAAACTCCATTACAAAAGTGATGAGTGAACACAACACAATTCTGACGTGAAGCACAGCTTCTTATGCTTCTTATAAGTTGCATTTATTTGTGGATCAGTTACATGTATTTGTGGATCAGCTACATTTATTTATTTATTTATTTATTTATTAGACAATAATACCCCCATTCATATGCAGCCTACTCTGTTCACAAATCTGTAGAATGGTTTCTCTAATTTGTTGAATGGATTCACAATTGTGTAAATTAATGTACAGGTTATGCAAATTAATCAGAATATGATTAATTAGAATAGAAAAGTTGCAACCTTGTACAACTAGTACAAAGATAACTCAGTAATTACAAACTCTCAAATCTGCAGATTCAGCACTCTTGACTTTTGCAGCAAATTTTGAAGTGAACCTTGAGCAAAAGATTTGCAAACTTGTAAACTTGAAAACTGTAAAATGTGAATGCTGTCATGGGGAGGGGCAAAGCCTGTTCTTCCAGCCAATCAGATGAGCATATTTGGGATGGCGCTATACTATTGTTACTTTACTATTAAGAAGTGAACCTGTCAGCTATAGCCAAACCCATGAACTTGATAGGGTTCCTCTGTGGAGAAACAGACAAGCCTTTTTCTGAGAGTGTAGCTAGCTGGCTGGACTGCTAAATTTGAGCAAACGTTAACCGAATCCACTGGAAAAACCAAAACGAAAAAGGCACTCAAAACGGCACTTCTGATTGGCCACACACTCGCCCTAGGTCTGTCATCCCTCCCCCACTAAGCTATGATTCCAACAAGCTGAAGGGTACAAGTCAATTTTGCACCAGATGCTACACAGGATAGCATTTGAGAGGCTGCAATGGCAGATTTGAGAGGTTGTAATGACTGAGTTTTGTTTGTAATAGTTCTACAGGTTTACAATAATTGTTGTGTGTATTCATTCATTTAGAGATTTGTGAATCCATTCCACAGATTAGTGAATCCATTCCACAGATTAGTGAAATCATTTAGAGGTTTGTGAATCCATTCTACAGATTAGTTAAACCGTTTAGAGCTTTGTGAATCCATTCTACAGATTTGTGAATCCATTCCACAGATTAGTGAAACCATTTACAAATGTGTGAATTCATTCTACAGATTTGTGAATCCATTCTGCAGATTTGTGACAAGCACAAAACCGTCCAAACCCACGTACAAAGTGTCATGAGGAAAACTTGGATAACTATATAGCTAGCTAGCTATGGCATGTCCTCACCTCTGTAACGTTATTTGTTGTCCTCCGTGTGTCCATACATCTGTATTGGTGGTACGTGCTAACTAGGTCAACTAAAGTAGGCGAAATGCTGACATGTTAGGGTTATCTAAAGTAACGTTAGGTGATAAAGCTGTGCTTAAAAATCTTGTGCCGTTCGAAGTGGTGATTTTGGGAGGTGCACCTGCGCATGCGTCCTACTAAACGAAGCACCACCTGCACATGCGTCCTACCAAATGTTCCTCTCAGGTCGTCCATGAGTGAGTGAGTGAGTGACCACAATTTGCCACGCATAGCCCACGGCGGCAGACAGTCCTGAGCACCGTGGGAAAAATAACTTGGGGTTCCTTGCTTTCTGCACCATCTATTTGGCTCGAGGCGCTTGTTTGCTACCGACAGCCTTGTTCTAATCGTTGAGGACGCAAGGTCTTGCAAAGTGAACGGGTGCACAGCAATGCCAACCTGCAACATTAATGTTGGGTATGCTTGTATGAGCTAGTTCAGCACTCTGGTGTGCCGTCAGGCGAGCTGTGTGAAAAATCCTTTTTTTTTTTAAATGTAATGTTCAAATGAATTTAAAAACTTAAATTAACAAACCCCATTCACAAAAGACAAATAAATGTCACTAAAATGCACATTTTGCTTAATTAAAACCCCAAAACAACATTTAGGCCTACTGCTGGCACGTGTGGAGGGGGGCTGCAGTGTGTTTATTTTTAATGCTTTTGAGAATGGTGTGCCAAAGTGTGCCGCGGAAAGAAAAAGGTAGGGAAACGCTGAGCTAGTTGAATTGTTTCGCAGAGGGAGGGAAGTGGAACAGCCCTCCTTAAAGTAATAATCTCGAAGATTTTCATTAAAATAAATGTCTGTTAAGTCACCATATATCGCCGAATTAGGTAACACAATGGTGATTGAGCCTATTATTATATTAATTTATATTATTATTATTATAATAATTAATGATTAAAGAACTGGGTGTCTGTGGCGACATTCCCGGGAAAAAATCACAAGCGGCGCATAGTTAGTGACGCGTTTTCCATCACCCATCAGTGGTTGGTCCGCCAGAGAGGGTAGGTGGAGCTAACGCAACAGGCTCGCTCTGCAACTCACTTGTGTGTGAGCGGGGTACAATTTTTTCCGGCGTCTGCTGACGTTACAAAAACAGAGAAGGGGGGGGGGGGATGTGTTATGGCACTCTAAAAAGTTCTTGTGTAACATGAGAGGTCATATTATTTGTTGATGTAGATTTCGTATTACATTTTGTGACAATGTAACGTTACTAAATTACATAGCTATTTCCACAGCTAACGCTAGCTACCGGACCATGTCAAGAAAGCCAACAGCTTAGACAATGTTGAGCACAGTATCCATCTCTCATATCAGGTAACGTTGCGTTAGCTAGCTAGCTAATTTAATTAACACAATCTAATGTCAGGTAACAATTCGAAAAAAGCTAGCTACCGGTACCGACCTCGCCAACCGTCTCTCAAATGCAATGCTACCTTGTTGCAACGTTGCAATGTAGCTAACTAAAGGGGCAGGCAACGGTTCTGCTACTAACCAGTTCACACCGCTTTTCTCTGCAACATTCTAAAACCGATTCGTCTCGTTGCGAATCATTGATCTTTTTTTACAGTCTCTGATCTGAACTGGCCTTAACGTTACCGTTATTTACATTGCCATCAAGTTCAACAGTATATTATAATGATCGGAATAAAGCCGGGGTATACGTGGAGCAGAGCCGGGTCTGATTTCTGTGTAAAGATGTCAAGCCGGAGAAAACTAAATAAAAGAATACTGCAGTATGGATTAGCCTCGTTATTATTTTATTACGCTTCCTCATATGTTCCTTCAGTCTTGGTGCCCTTTTTTGATGAAATCTCCTTTGTTTTTGTTTTATTCTTCTTGTTCTGGTTTTATTCTTCTTGTTCTGATTGCTAATTTAACACCCCGCTCAGCTTTATTCTCTAACAGTTTAGCTAGCAAAGCCAGAAACACCAGGGGTAACATTTTGACTGTTGTGTAAAATATTACACAACAGTCATTCACGAAAAAGACTGTTTATTGTGCACAAGATACAGAATTGCACGAGCCACAGCAAATCCCGCGAATTCTTCTCTGCAGTGTAAAGATGTTCATACCGGGCAAAAGGTGGATCTTTATCCACGTGTGTGGAAATTGATCATCACTAATTCTACCCCAGATCTGCTACAGCATTTTAACCCAGCTCGGCAGTGTAAAGACAGTTTAAGTTAGCCTAATGGTAGACAATGAATGAGTATGTACATAACATTACTTTTATAACGACCATTTTTATTCAGTATATAATAAGTGTTATAGTTGGTGTGCCCCAGGTGCCAACTGACTGACGTCACACAGGCGACACTGGTTGGATCCGGTTGGATCTATGGGAAGTGAGGTCCAAAACTGCACCTGCAATTACCGTTTCTCGCCATTGGTACCGCCATAGAGAACGAAACGGAAATCTTCGAGATTGTAACTTTAAGCCATGAGTCCAAGACTTTACAGCGCCATCTGGTGAACCCAAGCCGCAACAGCAGTGCCTTTCTCCTTCCGAATCTCCAATGATAACAGCACGGCCGGTGCCTGTCGTCGTCCCGGCTCTATATCCACGGGATTTTCAGATCTTCTAACCGACCAAGATCAGGACAGGAACGTGCTAAAGGTAAAGAAGAAGCTTTCGTGATCTGGAAGAGTCCGGGGTAGCGCGAGAAACCTATCTTTTGGTAGTGTTTTTAGTGGCCGTCGCTAAAGAGGGAGCTAGAAACTGACTTCACGCATCAGTTCCTACACCAAGCTGATACTGTAGCACCTCTTACTAGAACAAACCTCTTCGTTCTACAAAGGGTTTGGAGCGAGGTCTACAGTCTCTACTTTGTTTCCAAAACGCAGAAGATTAGTTTGATCTTATTCGTCGGTGGAATTATGTTATTTCCGCAAAGGAGCGAAATATAGCTACATGTAGGCTATTTATTTTGCTTGCTATACCCCTCGCTGCGAAAAGGTGCAATTATGCTTTCCCTGCAGCTCTTGTCTCACCAATATTCCGCTGCTGTTAGCGACGTGGCGATATAAAACAACGGTGTATTTTAGTGTCATTCAACAACACCGTTTTAAACGAGCGCTTTTAGTGGGAAGAACTCGTTTTACTGTAGTCTATCTGCTAAACTTGTAACTGTTACAACACATAACTAACAGAAAGCTTCTAATAGGGAATTAGTTAGCCATCGAACCGTGTCCCCCACAGGCGCAAATAATTGAATTGCTGTCAAATAATCTGATACACGGCGGCTGTGTTTCGGAATGTTTACAAGCATTGAGTGTTTGAGTCAAATAATTGAAATGCTGACATTGTGTTTTGAAAACACATTTGAGATCAGCGTTTGGCAAGCGCCCTTGTCCTTCAGAATTCAAACAATTAATTAAGAAGCAAGCATGCCCAAATAGTTTTTTTTATTTTTTTTTTAATTAATATATCGTTGGTGCAGTTCCTTCGAACCACGTGCTGATTTTTGTAGTTTTGCTCACGATTCAAACCAGCCAACACACACCGTCGCTTACTATAACGTGAGCTAATAAATAATGAAGTTCATGAGTGCGTTCTTGGTTTATTTATTTAGACTGCCGTTTGTAATACCAAAGGTTAGCCTGTCTGGTATGGTCAAATTTAGACAACCCGAAAAGTTGCTAAGTAACTAATTGAACAAATAATTGCGAAGCAAATGATTACATTGCCGGACGTTAGATTTTGCTCAACGTCCAGCAGGCCTGGATAGATGTAGGCATATAGATTACGAAGTCGGTTCCATAAATACATCGCCTACAATCAGGGTCCAAGGGTCCGACGAATTTTGAGTAGAACTTCAGAACTTGTTGTTTATTGTTGTCCAAGGGGGGGAAATGTCCAGTGACAGACAACGATCAGACGACGAAAGTCCGAGCACCAGTAGCGGCAGCTCGGATGCAGACCAGAGAGATCTACCAGTACCCGAACCTGAAGAACAGGAGGAGCGGAAACAGCCCACACCTTCGCTGCAGAAGAAAAATACCAAATTATCCAGCAAAACAACCGCTAAATTGTCTACCAGTGCTAAAAGGTACTAAATCATTTACCTCTTCATTCTCTCTACCTTCTGCTAATTTAATTTTACGGTTACATGGAGGTTAATTCGATATCATTCGAATAGGAATTAAAGAAAAACCAGTTCCAGATCGAACACAGTCATTATTCAGGTTCTTGCTAAATGATTTGCTGAGGTGTACATAATCATGTTTAGTGTTTTTGCGGGGGAGGGGGGGCGGCATGTCTTTGGTAAAATAATCAGGTGCCGTGTGTGCGCGCGCAGGAATACATTTTTAATGGTTAAATGCGCTTATACTGAACAATTATCGTTTATAGTGAACCACAGTAGAATTTTTGGAACATGCACCCAAAAAATGCTTTCCCCAACATATTACGTCGCCACAGATGGAGAGGGACCTCTCTGTAAAACCAATCAGACGTGTCTCCATTTAAAGAATAAAACGGGCAGGCTATATCCGATTTAAACAGTCTGTCCCTGCACGCAGTTTATCTCTCTGTAGTAACTGAATCAGAGCTCCGCACTGAAACCCTGTCGGATATGCCCGTGCTGCCCCCTCCCTCTCTTACTAATTTGCATATTAGATTTACAGGGGAATCCTTTATGGTATATGTGATTGAAACGGGAGATTAGAGGCAGGACGGCTGTTCGTGAGGGGGAACTTTAGGGCGGTTCGGTCAGTGCGGTGGTGAAAAGAGGAGACAGCAGAGGCTTAAAGTTTTCAAGTTCTTGGGTTCGGGGTATACCTCTGAAGAACAAAAGCAGAAACAGCCATGTTAGTTGTGTTGAGGGGGGAGGCCGCCAACCTTGTATTTAACGCTGCGTTGGTAGAGGGCAGTGTGATCCCCGCCGACCCAAACTCTGCGTTTTCCTCGCTTTCCCGCAGAATCCAGAAGGAGCTCGCGGAAATCACACTGGACCCCCCTCCTAACTGCAGGTATGTGAACAGTCTGCTGCCCCTTCTCGACTGATGCCACCGCTTGTCTGATGATCTCACACCGACCGCTGCAAAGGGATATTTATTTTTCATGTGTAGGCTACTGCAATATTGTGTTTATATCCGGTTTAATGGTATGCAGGTTAATACTCTTGGTTAGCTTCAAAACTACTTAAAAGTGGTGTGCTTTTTTGGAAAGGGAAAAAGTCTCTTGTAGTGTCATTTGTTAAATTTTCAGTTGAAATTGTTGCTTATAATTTTTTACATCATCGCTTCGTGGACAAGTGTGTAGATGGCAGATTGGGAAACAATTGTCTCTTGTACTGTCATTGTTAGATAATTAAGTAAAAGTGGAAATCAAAAAATATTGGCATGTTAGGCTATCTTCAAATGACTGGTGTTCAGTGTTGATTTTTGTGCTTGTTTGAATAGCCAGTGATTATATTGCTGCTGTAATTTGACATATTGTGTAAAGGAGTTGACCTGTTGCTATTGGCGTTTGTCAATATAAGAATTAATGTATATCTCCATTTTAAGACATCAGCTATTTTATGCGTTCACCTTAGTTTTAGGACTTTGACATCTCAGCTCCATGCTGTATGACTGAAATCCTACTATTTCCATATGACAGTGTTTTATAGGGATTTTAATCATTATGTAGAGGCTCTTTTAACGTTTGAACTAGTGGCTTAGTGTTTATTTTTGAATTTCTCACTGAATGCTTTGGCGGAATATATTTTTGTTTAAGCTTTAGTATGGTTTTGCATAAAAGGACATGTTTTGTGCATCTCACACACTTTGTCAATAAGCTTGTGAATGAGGTTTCTTTCATGGGTGATCACTTTGACCCCAGAAGTGGACTGTACAGGTATTTATAATGTGGATTAATTTATAAAACAGAGACATTTGCTCATCGTTTGCTTTTCATAGCCAAAGGTTTCATTTGGGAGGCTTGAATGCGTAGTTTTCCAGTTAGTGGCTCTGCTTAATTATGTCCTGGAAAGAAAAATCCTGGCGGGTTTTGAGCGCGAAACACTTGTCCGGCAGTGGCAGCTGGCAGACAGGTCTTTCCTGTGTCTGTGTGTCTCTCACATGCACACGGGAGGAAAAAAGGCCACCTGATGCGCCTGTGTTTCATTCACAAAAATGACTGCTGGAAGTGGTTCTGAGGGAAGACTTTGGTGTATGAGAGCGCTTCCTGTTCTCTGGTTCCTTTATGCCGGATCACTCGGGAAGAGGCTTAGAGCTGATTGGCTGTGCTCAGATCAGCTGGGCTCAGTGCCAGCTTCACAGGTAATCTTCGCCATATTAGGGGCTCCCTTGGAGCAGTGCTGAGTGGCTGAGCCCACAGCCCGTGTTGTGGTTAGTTAATGTTGCCGTGTGTAAATCATGAGCATTTTGGGTGGTTCGTGTGCAGCCGCAGAGTGTGTGAGTCACAGAGTGCGTGAGTCACAGAGTGTGCGGAGTGTGTGAGTCACAGAGTGCGTGAGTCACAGTGTGTGCGGAGTGCGTGAGTCGCAGTGTGTGCGGAGTGCGTGAGTCACAGAGTGCGTGAGTCGCAGCGTGTGCGGAGTGTGTGAGTCACAGAGTGCATGAGTCACAGAGTGTGTAGAGTGTGTGAGTCACAGAGTGCGTGAGTCACAGAGTGTGCGGAGTGTGTGAGTCAGAGTGCGTGAGTCACAGAGTGTGCGGAGTGCGTGAGTCACAGAGTGTGCGGAGTGCGTGAGTCGCAGCGTGTGCGGAGTGTGTGAGTCACAGAGTGCGTGAGTCACAGAGTGTGCGGAGTGTGTGAGTCACAGAGTGCGTGAGTCACAGTGTGCGGAGTGCGTGAGTCGCAGCGTGTGCGGAGTGCGTGAGTCGCAGCGTGTGCGGAGTGTGTGAGTCACAGAGTGCGTGAGTCACAGTGTGTGCGGAGTGCGTGAGTCGCAGCGTGTGCGGAGTGCGTGAGTCACAGAGTGCGTGAGTCGCAGCGTGTGCGGAGTGTGAGTCACAGAGTGCGTGAGTCACAGAGTGTGCGGAGTGTGTGAGTCGCAGCGTGTGCGGAGTGTGTGAGTCGCAGCGTGTGCGGAGTGCGTGAGTCGCAGCGTGTGCGGAGTGCGTGAGTCGCAGCGTGTGCGGAGTGCATGAGTCACAGAGTGTGCGGAGTGCGTGAGTCACAGAGTGTGCGGAGTGCATGAGTCACAGAGTGTGCGGAGTGCGTGAGTCGCAGCGTGTGCGGAGTGCATGAGTCGCAGCGTGTGCGGAGTGCGTGAGTCGCAGCGTGTGCGGAGTGTGTGAGCTCTCCACTACTGCCTTCTGGTTCACAGGCTGCACTGGTCTTCAAGCAGGACTTGGATCATTTTGATTGCCATTTTTGTTTCACAATTTTTCCTCAAGATTTTGTCTGCCCAATTTGTCCACCTCCAGCTGTAACGGATGTCCTTTTGGACCTGACCACCTGTCAATAGATTTCCTTTATTCTGTCACCTCTTATTTTCTGTCAGCTGCTCGGCTGTATTCTCTGGGGCTCTGAGTCCTCATGTGGCACTGATACGGCATTGCGGGTTCACCTGGGGCCACCACCCCGTATTAGCAGTCGTATTGCTACGGCCCTGGAACGAGCGCTAGGGGTCCTTGAAAGGGGGTGACGGGCAAGCCTGAACAAAAAACCGCTGCCTCGTCTCACCTAGTGAAAGTCCAGCTTCAAACCAATTCTCCCCTCCCCCCTCTACAGACCCCTCAGAGTGCAGAAAGCCTTTTCCTGTCCGTAAAGCAGGCTGCGGTGAACGCATGCGCTGTGCCCCTCTGCCGGTTTCTCCCGTTTTCCTGCCCCTTTCCCCTCTGACCTCTTGGCTGTATCGGCCGCAGGCCACACTTCACCCCATGTTGGTGCAGGAAATCGGGGCAAATTTAAAATCATGTTCCCTCTCAGACAAGTAAAGTGCATCTCTGCCTTTCTTCAGTGACTGCACCTTTCTGGTGGTCTTTTCAGCAAGACGTCCGTCCGTTTGTAACATCTACTGCATGTCTGTCGGTGCAGAAAGATTTACCTCCTGTTCGACAGTCACTCTGGAGAAGGTTTTTCGTTTATACAGTTATTCATTCAAAGAAATCTGTTTGAAATACAGATGGAGGTGTGCAGGAGCCTGTGTGGGAATTTAGCTGTAACTCGGCAAACCAACCCTTGAGGAAATGTGTGACTTGAAATAGAACCTGCATGTGCTGAGGCAGGGTATGCTGCAATGCAGCTAGCACGCTCTGAAATGGAACTAGCAAGCACTGAAATGCAGCTAGCATGTGCTGAAATGTAACTAGCAAGCACTGAAATGCAGCTAGCAGGCACTGAAATGCAAGTAGCAGGTACTGAAATGCTGCTAGCACGCACTAAAATGCAGCTAGCATGCGCTGAAATGCAACTAGCAAGCACTGAAATGCAGCTAGCACGCACTGAAATGCTGCTAGCACGCACTAAAATGCAGCTAGCATGCGCTAAAATGCAACTAGCAAGCACTGAAATGCAGCTAGCACACACTGAAATGCAACTAGCAGGCACTGAAATGCTGCGGGAACCTATCGAAATACAGGTTAACATGCACTGAAATGCAGCTAACAAGCACTGAAAAACACAGGCAGATTACAGTGATAGTGACGTAGATTATATTGTGTGTACTCAGCTGGTGTGCCCTCACCATTTCACACCAGCTGCATTTCAGTGTGTGCTATACGCATAGTCCTGTATGGTTTAGTGTGTGCTATATGCATAGTCCTGTCCGGTTCAGTGTGTGCTATACGCATAGTCCTGTCAGATTCAGTTCAGTGTGTGCTATACGCATAGTTATATTTGGCTGTGCAGTGTGGTGCTTTATCAGTATTTGGCTGTGCAGTGTGGTGCTGTGTCAGTATCTGGCTGTGCAGTGTGGTACTTTGTTAGTATTTGGCTGTGCAGTGTGGTGCTTTGTTAGTATTTGGCTGTGCAGTGTAGTGCTGTATCACTATCTGGCTGTGTAGTGTGGTGCTTTGTTAGTATTTGGCTGTGCAGTGTGGTGCTGTATCACTATCTGGCTGTGTAGTGTGGTGCTTTGTTAGTATTTGGCTGTGCAGTGTGGTGCTGTATCACTATCTGGCTGTGGAGTGTGGTGCTGTATTAGTATTTGGCTGTGCAGTGTTAGTATTTGGCTGTGCAGCATGGTGCTGTATCAGTATTTGGCTGTGCAGTGTGGTGCTGTGTTAGTATTTGGCTGTGCAGTGTGGTGCTGTATTAGTATTTGGTTGTGCAGTGTGGTGTTGTATTAGTATTTGGCTGTGCAGTGTGGTGCTGTGTTAATATTTGGCTGTGCAGTGTGGGGCTGTATCAGTATTTGGCTGTGGAGTGTGGTGCTGTATTAGTATTTGGTTGTGCAGTGTGGTGCTGTATTAGTATTTGGCTGTGCAGTGTGGTGCTGTGTTAGTATTTGGCTGTCCAGTGTGGGGCCTTATCAGTATTTGGCTGTGCAGTGCGGTGCTATATTAATATTTAGCTGTGCAGTGTGGTGCTGTGTTAATATTTGGCTGTGCAGTGTGGGGCTGTATCAGTATTTGGCTGTGCAGTGTGGTGCTGTATTAGTATTTGGCTGTGCAGTGTGGTGCTGTGTTAGTATTTGGCTGTGCAGTGTGGGGCTGTATCAGTATTTGGCTGTGCAGTGTGGTGCTTTGTTAGTATTTGGCTGTGCAGTGTGGGGCTGTATCAGTATTTGGCTGTGCAGTGTGGTGCTGTATTAGTATTTGGCTGTGCAGTGTAGTGCTGTATTAGTATTTGGCTGTGCAGTGTGGTGCTGTATCAGTATTTGGCTGTGCAGTGTGGTGCTGTATTAGTATTCGACTGTGCAGTGTGGTGCTGTATCAGTGTTTGGCTGTGCAGTGTGGTGCTCTGTTAGTATTTGGCTGTGCAGTGTGGTGCTGTATCAGTACTCCTCAGTCTGCATAGTCTCGACTCCTCAGTGTGCATATGCTCTGCTGCAGCAGCGTTGTTTCTTATCATTGACCTGCGTGTACGTTCCTTTCAGTATGCGAGAGCCAGCCTTGGATTGGCAATTTGCATTCTCCTTGATGCTTATTCTGTGTTTCCATAAGTTCGCATCATTGGATAAGTAGATTATCTATTTTCATGTGGCAGTTTCCATGACTCAAAAGCAACTGTTCTTTCACACGTGTCTTAGATGTAGGCCAAACCATTCGGGCCTGTCTTCAGTCTCTGGATGATAGCTCCACAGTGAGACAGGATGCAGAACTATCTCAGTATCAGTGGCTTCCTGGCCAGACCCCCGAGTGCTCGCTCGTTAACTGCAGCCTTTTGGGAGGGCGTTACATCGCCGATGGCTGTGTAATGATGGGTGAAATGGAGATGAGGCCCCTGTGCTGCTGCTCAGATTAGCAGTACTCACCATGTTAATCATGCAGAGAAGAGACTGCAACCAGATATGAGGCCTTCACCCTGTCCGGCTGTGTGTGTGTGTGTGTGTGTGTGTGTGTGTGTGTTTCTCACTGTAGCTATGAGGCCTTCACCCTGTCCGGCTGCCACTGTGTGTGTGTGTGTGTGTGTGTGTGTGTTTCTCACAGTAGCTATGAGGCCTTCACCCTGTCCGGCTGTGTGTGTGTGTGTTTCTCACTGTAGCTATGAGGTCTTCACCCTGTCCAGCTGCCACTGTGTGTGTGTGTGTGTGTTTTTTTCACAGTATCTATGAGGCCTTCCGAATGTGTATGTTTTGCACTGTAGCTATGATGTCTTCACCCTGTTCCACTGCCAGTGTGTTTCTTACAGTAGCTATGGCCCTGTTTACACCTGGCATTAAATTGCGTCTTGGGTGATCCAATCACAAGTGGACAGCGCTAACTACAGGTGTGAACGCACCCAAGACGCGTTGAGGACGCATTGAGATCCGATCACTCAGACCACATTCGTAGGTGGTCTGGGTCACATATGGCCACATTCTTTTAGCAGTGTGAACACGAATGCATCCTGGGCCACATTGAAGGACCGCCTAGTCAACTGACGTCCTCTGCCTAAGTGGAAGTACATGGCGGGAGAAATGTCCCTTTTGAGACTGAGCGGTCATATATTGTCTTGGACAATCCATTTGTGAAATATACCTGCATTAGTGACGCCTGGGTACCTTCCAAAACAGCTGTGCGTAATACCACATGTGTTGTTTATGGCGTTGTCGTCCTTTTTAGTACAGTCTGGCTTGATTGACAATTCATTTATTCAGTAGGTGAGAGTATTAGTATTAGTACACGCCAAGGAATAGACCCAGTCTGTTTTTGTTTTGATTTTGCCCGCGCCCAGGTCTTTGCAAACTACTACTTCTTTTCATTTCCGGCAGACTAGGCACAGGTAGTGCATTGCTGCCATAGACTGTATAAAAATATACCGGTTGTTTTTTTAGCTCCTGCCGGTTAAAAACAACAACGCATTTGATCTTTGCAAATGGAAATGATGTACGTGTTTATTTGCATATTGAGTGGGGAAGTGAGATCCGATCACAAGTGGTCACTTGAGACACGTGGAGTAGGGCTGGGCAATATATCAATATTATATCGATATCGTGATATGAGACTACATATCATCTGGGATTTTGTATATTGTAATATCGTGATATGGCATAAGTGTTGTCTTTTCCTGGTTTTAAAGGCAGCATTACAGTAAAGTGATGTAATTTTCTGAACTTACCTGACTGTTCTAGCTGTTCTATTATTTGCCTTTACCCACTTAGTTATTACATAGGCATTACTGATGATTATTTATCAAAAATCTCATTGTGTAATTTTGTGAAAGCACCAATAGCCATCCCCACAATATCATCACAATATCGATATCGAGGTATTCGGTCAAAAATATTGTGATATTTGGTTTTGTCCGTATCGCCCAGCCCTAATGTGGAGACGCATTCTAATGCCAGGTGTGAACTGGCATCCGTCTCCACTCATTCTGGACACAATCTGGATATATCCGGATACAAAGTACAGGTGTGAACAGGGCCTATGGTGCCTTCACCCTCCCCGACTACGTGTGTTTCTCACTGTAGCTATGATGTCTTCACCCTGTTCGACTGGCAGTGTGTGTGTGTGTGTGTACTGCCTGTGTGTGTGTGTACTGCCAGTGTGTGGTTTCCACCAGTGTATTGCAAGCCCGGCGGCCCACTGGGCATAAGTTGACTACCCGCCGGGCCTAAGCATCTGGGAATTTTTTTAAAATGTATTTTTAAGATGTATTTTAAACTGCAGTTACAGTGGGGCGGCTCGATTGGAAAGCTCCTCAGCGTCATCTGTTGGTTAAAATGTGAAAGCATTATAGGAAAACAGTAGATCAGAGATCAGTGTTCTTTACTCTCATTGTGCATAGAGTGATGTTCAGCACTTGAAGCTTTCAACTATCAGAAGCTAACGTTACCTAGTAAGCCACCATTTCTTATTTAGTAGGCTAACTAACCTCGTTACAAACTGCGTTATCACTTCATCTCATCGGTAAGTACATTCTTTTTATATTAACTTAAGCAGTGTGTAGGTAACGTTAAACTAATAGCATGAATGTAACGTTCGATACATTGTAACATTACATGACTTATTAATCGCCATCGAAATAACGACTTCACTTGTTTATTAATAACGTTAGCTTGTTGACATTGATGTGCACGACAACGTGGTCATTTAGCTAACGTAGCTAGCTAGCCAAACAGTCAGTAACACAGATACATAGATATATTGTTGTTGTTGAAATGTGCCCAGCATTCCAAGGCTGTACATTGTTGTAAGATTCAGTAGCCAATCAGTAGGCAGTGTTGTACATATCCAAACCACTGCAAAGAGAGCAAAAATTTTTTGTCAGTGACATTTCCTTCTGACATCTACGACGGCATTCGCAACCACAACATATATTTTGCCTTTTTGTATAGATATTTCCATGGATAAAATCACATTTATTATTATTATTTATTGGAAAAAAAACATTTACTCCATATCCAGGGAGATAGCCAACTACTTGCACGTTACATGACATGTGTAGCCATTTAGTAATACGATTGCATTTCAGGCTAGAAAATAACCCGTTAATCCAGAGAAATTGCTGAGTTGTCTTAGAATCTTTATCACAACAGAATGTATCAAGGCTGGCAGCCCGGATCAAATTTGTTGTGACAGCTGCCGTCCAAAACAAACACCTGAGAGAGGCTGCCTGCGTGAGTGCCTCATCCAAGGCGTTACGTCATTGTTTTGCAATGCGCAGCTGTCGTAAAAACATGCTGGCTGCGACAAGCGGAATCGATAAGCTCGGAGGCATACGATTACAATGAACTTGGAACCGGTTCTCAATTCCCATCCCCATTTAAATGAGCCCAGCATTCCAAGGCTTGTTGTAAGATTCAGTAGCCAATCAGGACTTGAATACAAGTTTGTTGTAGAGTGCAAAAACTTTGATATAATTTATTTTAATTTAATTTAATTTCTTTTGTTGTTGTTGAAAACACAGCATTCTAAGACTGTACATTGTTGTCAGAATCTTTGTAAGACTCTGCTATGCTGTAAATAGTTGTTGATTTTTTTAAATGTGTGTTGAATAAATGACTTATTTATAACAATATTCACATTACGTAGTCATATTTTCAAATCTCCAGTCAGCTTTTAGCACTGACTTAATGTAGGGCCCTATGGAATCTGTGTTATTTTTTAAATTCTCAATCTCACGATTCCGTCTGTGATTCTGTTATCACAGAAACTATAGGGCCCTACCTTAATCCTGCCATCAGTCTGTCGCTGGCCCCGTCAAAAAAGACACTTGGCCGCCGGCCCCCGGCCCCCGTCAAAAGATGCTTGCCACCGGGCCTAACAACTTTTCTGGGGGAAACCCTGCAGTGTGTGTGTGTTTCTCACAGTAGCTATGAGGCCTTCACCCTGTCCGACTGCCTGTGTGTGTGTGTATGTGTGTGTGTGTGTGTACTGCCAGTGTTTGTGTGTGTGTGTGTGCATGTGTTTCTCACAGTAGCTATGAGGCCCTCACCCTGTACGACTACCTGTGTGTGTGTGTGTGTGTGTACTGCCAGTGTGTGTGTGTGTGTGTGTTTCTCACTGTAGCTATGATGCCTGCACCCTGTTCGACTGCCAGTGTGCATGTGTGTTTCTCACAGTAGCGTTGGTGGACCGGATTTCTCAAACCTGGGCTTGAAAGAGAGGGATCATTTAGTATATGTGCAAGTTAATAAATGCAAAAATAATTTCACAGAGGGAGGATACAAGGTCGAGAGGCAAGGCTTTGAAGATTACATGTTCATTTAGCAACTTACTCACTTCGACAAAGGTGTCAGTATTAATCCATCATGACTGGATCTAGTCCCGGAGGGTCAGTCCTTAGAGACAAGGTGTGAGGGCTCTTTAACCAATCACTGACCAGCAGATGCCATGGTCCCCCAGGACTGCGGTCTGACAACCCTGGCATAAATAGCTTCTCTAGTTTGTGTGCGGTGTGTCACTTTGAGACCTGTAGTTTTTTTCTGCTGGAGGAAGTGCAGGAAGAAGCATTTGGCTTGGATGCAGAACTGGGTCTTCATTTGATTAAGTGGGAGTGGCTCAGTGGTGTCAGGAATGGTACTGTGAGGGACGGTGCCTGTGTAGTAAGGAAAAGAGTTAATTGTGCTTTGTTTATTTTAGGCAGTGACTACTGCTCTTCAGCTGGAAAATGCAGTACTAAAAATGTTTTATTGAATTCCTTTCTGTGTGCCATTCAAACTTGCATAGGAATTTGAAATTCTGACCTCAGCACAATATTCATATCACAAGAAGTGCAATGTTACATTACAGGTATTTAGCAGACGCTCTTATCCAGAGTGACTTACACAGCTTTTTACATAGCATTTACATTGCATCTATTTATAGCTGGATATATACTGAAGCAATGCAAGTTAAGTACCTTGCTCAAGGGTACAACACCTGTGTCCTACCTGTGACCTTTAGGTTACAAGACCAGCTCCTTACCAATTATACTACACTGCTGCCCCGATGTGACTGTGAAGCATACTGTGAAGCATAATTTCTTCTTAAAAATGTCAGAAAGAAATGCATTTAATTTGAACTTTATCTTGCCTGCCCATTTCTGGGGTGTATAGAGTCTGTAAATTGCCCCCGGAAAATGGACTCTTAACAAGCTCTGTGTCTAGGGCCCATTAGTGGATAAAGACAGTGCATCTGGTGTTATTGTGCATTGAGAGGCCCTGTAGAGAGAGCACAGGGGCCTGTAGAAAGAGCACAGGATAGAGAGAGCACAGGGGCTTGTAGAAAGAGCACAGGATAGAGAGAGCACAGGGGCCTGTAGAGAGAGCACACCACGTACACACACACACACAGGCAGGCATACCACATACTCACACACACACATGCATGCAGACACACCACATACTCACACACACACATGCAGGCACGCCACTCACACACATACTTCGGTAATTTTAGAGACACAGATAGCTTATCTGTCTTGTGGTGCCTTATCCTTACGATGCAAATGGTTTATTAGGTGAGCATTACACTGGCCTCTGTGCCTCCTTGGTTATTCTGCTTTTTGGTATTCTGATTTACAGTGATGTTCTCTGCTTTTGAACATCACTCGGTGTATGAGTACACGGTGTATGAGTAAGTGTATAATTCGTCCAGGTGCGTAGAACTGCCGAAATCCGTCCTGCTAGAGTTGCATAAGTATCTGCGTTCATTTACTAATTACACACCGCGTTAGATTTTAAACTTTTCCCTGTGTGGCAACTGTTCTTTGTTTTTAGGTTGTGTTAGGTTTCTTTGTTTTTAGGTTGTGTTAGGCTTCTATCTACCACTTTGATTCTTAGAATTGATAGATTGCGATTATTGCACTGTTACAGACTGTGAACCTGTGTAATCAGCGCGTTATTCGACTCAGGTTTTCAGTTGCTAATTAGGTACACTCGGAGCGACGCTTTATTAGTCCTGCTAACTCGCAGTTTAGGTAGTAAGTGTATAATTCGTCCAGGTGCGTAGAACTGCCGAAATCCGTCCTGCTAGAGTTGCATAAGTATCTGCGTTCATTTACTAATTACATACCGCGTTAGATTTTAAACTTTTCCCTGTGTGGCAACTGTTCTTTGTTTTTAGGTTGTGTTAGGTTTCTTTGTTTTTAGGTTGTGTTAGGCTTCTATCTACCACTTTGATTCTTAGAATTGATAGATTGCGATTATTGCACTCCTAGTTTATGAGCCAGCTCCCCATTCCAGTCTGTGCTCTCCCCCTCAGAAGGCACTTCCAGCGACGTGGCCCCCCTCGACAACGGAACCCCTCTAACCTCTGCTACCCCCCGCTGACCCCCTGTGAGAACTTCACGGTCACAGGGGGGCTATGGAACTGCCAGTCTGCTACGCGCAAGGCAGACTTCATCTCCGCCTATGCCTCCCTCCTATCCCTGCAGTTCCTTGCCCTCACAGAGACCTGGATCACACCAGACAACTCTGCCACTCCTGCTGCCCTTTCATCCTCCTACTCCTTCTCCCACACCCCCCGGCGATCTGGCCGTGGTGGTGGTACTGGTCTACTGATCTCCCCCACCTGGAAATTCTCTGTTCTCCCCCTCCCTGACCTGTCTATATCCACTTTTGAATTCCATTCTGTCTCTATCACCTACCCTGCTAACCTCTATATTATTGTTATTTATCGTCCCCCGGGGCCCCTGGGAAGCTTCCTGGATGAGCTAGACACCTTGCTCAGCTCCTTCCCTAAGGACGGCACCCCGCTGATCCTCCTGGGAGATTTTAACATCCACCTAGAGGCCTCCCAGTCTGCTGCCTTCCTACCACTACTCCACTCCTTCGACCTCTCCCTACAACACTCTCCCCCAACCCACAAGGCAGGCAACCTTCTAGACCTGATCTTCCCGAGGACCTGCTCCAGCTCCAATCTTACGGTTACCCCCCTGCACACGTCTGATCATCACTTCATCTCCTTCTCCCTCCCCCTCTCTCCACATCCTCCCTCTCCTCCTCCCATCCCCACTGTCACTGTCCGCCGTAACCTCCGCTCCCTATCACCCTCTTCTCTTGCTCCCAGAGTGACTGCTTCCCTCCCCACTCTTCAATCATTTTCCAAGCTCCCCACTAACTCTGCATCCTCCACCCTAACTTCATCTCTCTCCTCAGCACTCGACTCCCTATGCCCCTTCGTCCCTAGGCCAGCACGTTCATCCCCTCCCAGTCCATGGATGTCTGACATCCTACGCACCTCCAGGGCCAGCCTCCGCGCTGCTGAGAGGAAGTGGGCCAAATCCAAGGACCCATCTGACCTCTCAGCCTATCAGTCTCTCCTGACAGAGTTTTCTTCTGCTGTCACTGCCGCTAAGGCAAAATTCTACCAAACTAAAATTCATAACTCTATTTCGAACCCTCGTCAACTTTTCTCTATTTTCTCTTCTCTCCTCAGCGTGCCACCTCCTCCACCCCAGTCTTCCTTCACTGCAGATGACTTTGCAGCATTCTTCGACGAAAAGATTGCAGACATCCGCAGCTCCTTTGCGCCCTGCGCCCTCTGCGCCCTCCGCCCCCTGTTTCTCCACATTTTCTCTCCTCTCAGACTCTGAAGTTTCCCAGCTTCTGCTCACCCACCGCCCTACCACCTGCGCCCTCGACCCTATCCCCTCATCTCTCCTTCAGGCAATCACACCTGACATCCTCCCTTTTGTCACCTCCCTCGTGAACTCCTCCCTATCTTCTGGATGTTTCCCCTCATCCTTCAAGAGGGCCCACATCACCCCGCTGCTGAAGAAACCCACACTAGATCCTTCAGTCATTCAGAACTACCGCCCGGTATCTCTCCTCCCTTTCCTATCCACTTGAACACTTGAACGTGCTGCATCTAACCAACTCTCTGCTTTCTTCTCTCACAACAACCTGCTTGATCCCCACCAGTCTGGCTTCAGGCCTGGCCACTCGACCGAGACTGCACTCCTCTCGGTCAGTGAGTCACTCCATGCCGCACGAGCAGCCTCCCTCTCCTCTGTCCTGATTCTTCTAGACCTCTCCGCTGCATTTGACACTGTGGAGCACTCTATCCTCCTGTCCTCCCTGGCAGCAACAGGTATCTGCGGCACAGTCCTTGACTGGATTGAGTCTTACCTCTCTGACCGTTCCTTCCAGGTTGCCTGGGCGGGTAAGGTATCACCACCCTGTCCCCTCGCCACCGGTGTTCCCCAGGGCTCAGTCCTCGGTCCCCTTCTCCTTGTACACCAGATCCCTTGGCCCTGTAATATCTGCCCATGGCTTGTCCTATCACTCCTATGCCGACGACACGCAACTCTTTCTCTCCTTCTCCCCATCGGACACACAGGTCTCTGCCCGCATCTCCGCTTGCCTGAGGGACATACAGAGCTGGATGGACAATCACCACCTGAAGCTCAACCCGGGAAAGACGGAGCTAATCTTTATTCCTGCTCTATCCTCTCCCCTCCTCGACTTTTCCATTTCCCTAGGGGACACCTTAGTGACATCTTCACCCTGTGCCAAGAATCTCGGAGTGGTGATGGACAACAGGCTGTCCCTCTCCAAGAACATCGCAGCAGTAAGCCGGGCATGCAGATTTTTCCTGTATAACATCCGCAGAATCCGCCCCTTTCTCACCACCTACTCAACCCAGCTCCTGGTCCAAGCAATGGTTCTATCCCGCCTGGACTACTGCAACTCTCTTCTGGCTGAACTACCGGCATCTGCCACCAGACCCCTGCAACTCATCCAGAATGCTGCGGCTCGTCTGGTCTTCAACCTCCCCAGACACTCCCACGTCACTCCCCTGCTCACTACCCTCCACTGGCTGCCTGTTATAGCTCGCATCAAATTTAAAACATTGGTCCTAGCATACCAGGCAGTCAAGGGATCAGCCCCAGCATACCTCCACAAGATATTCAAACCCTACATGCCAGCCAGATCCCTCTGTTCTGCTACCTCAGGACGCCTAGCACCTCCCCCTCTTCGCACCTGCACTTCCAGAACACGTCTCCTGTCTGTTCTGGCCCCACGATGGTGGAATGACCTCCCTGTGGAGGTCAGAACAGCTGAGACACTGACCCATTTCAAACGACGACTGAAGACTCACCTCTTCAGGCTGCACCTCTCCCCATCCCTCCCTACCCCCCTGTAAATGACTGTAAGCTTAGGCAGCTGTTTCGTAGGTGACTTAGGTGCATTAACTGTCTTAACTACTGCTTGTATTTTTTCCATAGACTGCGTTGTTGCCGTTCTCGTCGTTTAGTGTTAATCAGTTTAACCTTCAGGGTCCAAGTTGAACTATGCGGTTGTTCCCTGCACTTGGACCGGTACTTCTCTCTAGGGGTTTCGTCATACTTGTTCCTGGTTATGGTTATACACTTTGTTGTACGTCGCTCTGGATAAGAGCGTCTGCCAAATGCCTGTAATGTAATGTAATGAGTGCCTGCTAAGTGATTGATTGTTGATTGGTAGTCGGGTAAATGTCACAATCGTGGGTGTGATGTTCTCTCATTTAGGGCTGCAGCGTAGTATAGCGGATAGAGAAATAGGCTTGTAAGAGGTTGCAGGTTTGATTCCCAGACAGGACACAGTTGCAGCACCATTCAGTCAGGTACTTAATCTAAACTGCTTCAGGACAGATTGGTGAGGCTTTTCTTGTAAATGTAATGTGATCTTTTCTGAGTGCTGTCTGCAGCATGTGGGAAAGCATGCCTCCCTGTTAATGACCCCTCTTTTTTAACTCTGCAGTGCTGGGCCTAAAGGAGACAACATATATGAATGGAGGTCTACCATCTTAGGCCCCCCTGGATCTGTGTATGAAGGGGGGGTCTTTTTCCTGGATATAACCTTTTCCTCAGACTACCCCTTCAAACCACCAAAGGTAGGGCTGCCCCCCCCCCCCCCCCCCCCCCAATATTACTGTGCACCCCTTACAGAAATGGATATATGCTGTAGAGCCCGACCGATATATCGGACGGCCGATATATCGGGTCGATGTTTGCATTTTTGTACCATATCTGTATCGGTAGTCAAGGACGACTTGTGGCCGATATGTAGGACCGATTTTTTTTTTTATTTTTTATTTTTGAACACTGACACATGGGCGCTCCTAGCACTCCATCTAGTGTTTCTCGCTGCCCACAACATCAACAAGGCTCATGCGACCTGGAATTATTTTCTGAGTGTTCATATATAATCTATAATAATAATAATAATAATAATAATGTTAAATATTCTTTATTAAAGTTATTTGTTTATGAAAGCAGCCTTCTGAGTATCTTTGCATTGTCATATCGGTGCAAAATTGGTGCACAATCCACATAGAAAAGGTCTTTATTAATTCCAGCTCAAAAATTCACTATATCAGCCACCATATTGGTAATCGGTGAATTTTTCCCCTCTAAAATTGGTATCGGTATCAGTCTCAAAAATCCCATATCGGTCGGGCTCTAATATGCTGCAGTATATTCAAAAATGTGCCTTTTGGAATATATATATATATATATATATATATATATAAGGTATTTTTTAATAGAAAATTTAAGTATTTGAAATATAGTGTCATATTTAAGTAAAATGCCACTATTGAAAACCTGCTCTTTTAATAAATTATGTGAATGTTATGGGTTTAATCCGATGGTTACTATCAGTGGATTTATGCTTCATGAACATTATGGCTTATACAAATATGGTGGCCTGCTCTTGAAGTATACGGCGCAGCAGTTAGCATTAGCAGTGGAAGAATAGGCCCTGCATTGCTGGAGATATGTGGCAGTAATTACATTCGGAGATGAGACTCAGTTCACATAACCAGGCTGCAGAACACGGGCAAGTCTCGGCTCGATAGAAAAATGGTCTTGTAATCAGATTGCAGGGTGTTTTTGCTAGCATGATGATATACTATGGATAACAGTGATATAAGAGGTACAACTCCATCCCCATATGTTAATTCTGCTTTTATTTTGCCATTTTTGTCCCACCCAGTTATTCTGACTTAGTTTTCTAAAGCACTGCCAGTGCTGGTTCACTGCCATATCAAGCCAAGAAAGAATTCAGCTTTTCTGTGGTTTGATATCGAGGACAGCCTGCAGTCTGCTCCTGTGGACCTTACCTAAAATGTCCGGTAAACGTTTGTGATAGTGAAGTAATGAAGACCAGTTTGGTGACTGTGTCCCACACCAGCGTGCCACCCCTGGGAGGGAGATGCGGCAGTTTGGTGTGTGCACCGTTAGTTGTGGCATGGAGAGAGAGAGAGAGAGAACGCCCACACCGAAACAAAATCAAATAAACGCCTTCTCCCTTCCCCTCACAGGTTCTGGGAAATGTTCGCCATTTCCTTGACTAAATTGTTTCTAATCCTCTGATTACCTACAGACTAGATAGTTAAACACCTAACATTTATCTAACATTTACCTTTTGCTAATTTCCATTTATGTTCCCTCATTCTACTAGCAGAACTCAACCTGCAGAATCTGTTGTAGTTCACTTTGTTGATCCCCTTTATGAATTTTAATGCCTCAATCAAATCACCCCTAAGTCTCATTTTACTAAATTTGAAGAGATAAGGCAATCTCATAGCTTTCATCTGTCAGTCAATCAATCAAACAAACTTTATTTATAAAGCACATTTCCAACAGTGGGTGCAACTCAATGTGCTGTACATAAAAAGACAGATAAAAACAGGGTGATTGAAGGATATAAAAAACATTTAAGACCTAAGGACAAAACTAAAATCAAGATAAAAATTAAGGTAAACGGCAGCAGTAGAGAAAGTGGTGCAACAACAAACACAGCAGACAAACAAGGTCGGATAAATAACAGAGCAAATAGTTTAAAATAAATAAAAACATTTTTAAAAAATGTATAAAAACAGCAGTAGTACAAATAAAAATAAAAGTATAAAAAGTAAATCGGGGAGGATAAGAACCAGGCTAAAACCAGGTAAAACCAGGTAAAAAGGCATGCTAATAGAAATTAAAAAATGAAAAGAAATAACAACAATAATAATAATACTAGTAATAATAATAATAATCATAATAATCATCAAATTATTATTATTATTTCATACCAGGAATCAATTTGGTTGCTCTTCTTTGAACCTTTTCCAGAGCCTTTATATCTTTCTTGTAGTATGGTCCCCTGAACTGCACACGATACTCCAAGTGTGGTCTAACGTGTTTTTATAAGATACTTCCTTAGATTTTTTTATTCAATACTTTTGTCTTTATACGCCAGCATCGTGTTGGCCTTTTTTTTTTGCTGCTACAGCACAGTGCCTAGAACCTGAAAGGCTTTGATCAACCATTACTCCCAAGTCTTTTTCAAATTGAGCACATTCCGATTTTGTTCCTCCCATAAAGTCATCCTAGCTAATGTTTTTATTTCCCACATGCAAAACATTTGCATTTGGCTATATTAAATTTCATTTGTCAGGTTTTCACCCACTTCTGGATTTTATAAAAATTTTCTTAGATTACTTTAGTACATGGTTCGTACGGTCATGAAAAACCTGGAAAAGTCATTGAAATTTAAAATGCAATTTCCAGGCCCTGGAAAAGTTATGGAAAATAATATTTTTTGAAAAGTAATGGAAATATAGCTAAAGTTGCATCAAATACAATTGCTAATTAATCCAATCATAAAAATGGTATGTATCGTAATAAAACGTAAATTGGCACGTAACCTTCGCGGTATTTTGGTGGTGTGAGAAGTTAATTCGGTCTGGCTCAGTCTGTTTACAGGCACGCCCAACAGGCACGCTTCTGCTAATGTAGCAGTTAGCCCTACTGTGCCAACAATATGCCAGGGAAGTGCAGCCTCAATAATATATCAGGGCTCGAAATTAACTTTTTTACTTGGTAGCACTGGTGCTCCCAATTTCAAAAAGTTAGGAGCACCCACCAAAATGTAAGGAGCACCAACAATATATGCAATAGATTTTTTATTGATAAAAAATGACGATATAACAGTACGGTTTACAAGTAACAGTTAAACTGTCACGCCTAAAATGTGTCGACTCTTAAAGGAATTGCGTGTTATGCATTCAAACGACAAAGCGCTTCTCGTCACATTAATACCGCGAATTAAATCAACCGCCAGTAAACTGCATCGGAGAAATTAGCTGTTTCAACCGGGTCGCTACACAAAACACTACGTTAATGTTTAAAAAAAAATGCCGTAATCATTCGCTTCAACTTTTCAGCTTTCGATAACGCTAATAAATTGAACATAAACGTTTGTCTTCAGGTAACATAAGTAAACGCATTAGCTCTCTGTGTCGCGTGACAGTGGAGTGCTGCAAAAGGGAGTGATTGAAGGCTAATATTAATCAATTTAAAATCAGCATTAAAGGTAAGAATGTCAAGCTCACGATTGGTTAGAAGGGTCACCGTCAGCTCACAAGGCACATACTGAATGTACTAACTAGCGAATGTACAGAGAAAGAGACGTTCGACTGGAAAAAGAAAAAAAAAAAAAGGTTGCACCAGAACAATTATTTGCACTCACACAAATGCTCCCAATTATATTTCGAAGTCGCACAGATTAAATTTTGGGAGCATATGCGACCAAAATGGTCGCAATTTCGAGCCCTGTTTGAGACATTGACAAAATGTTAAACTATTCGAATTAAAATATGAAAGAATGTATCTAAGTGTGTCTGTCTGGTGTTTATTTGTTTTAGTGAGGCACCATATGTTTCAGATGCAGACCTAATTTTACTTAGTGTTACAATAAATAATTTTAAATGATCCCGCTGAGATAAAGTCATTTGTTTTGGTCATGGAAATTCAGTTAAAGGTTGTGGAGAAGTCATGGAAAAGTCATTGAAAATCATTGGTGAAAAAGTGTATGAACCCTGTTAGTAGATTCCAAAATATTAGCTAGGTCTCCCAGTTTTGTATCCTCTGCAAATTTGACTGTACTTGCACTTTCTATGTCCCTGTCAAGGTCGTTGATATAAATCAGGAAGAGCAGTGGTCCCAGCACCGATCCTTGTGGGACTCCACTTCCCACAGTTCTGTGCTCCGATAATACCTCTCCTACTACTACTCTTTGTGTTTTACCCCGTAGCCAGTTATGAATCCACTCTGAAATATGTCCTCTTATTCTTATTCTGTCTTCATTTTGCTAACAAGTCTCTCCTTATCAAATGCCTTTTGGAAATGTGAGTATATAATATTATAAGCCTAGTTATAATCAAAATACTTGGTAGCTTTTTCAAAGAATACCAGAAGGTTTGTCAGGCATGACCTTCCCAAAGACTGGGGTAATTAAGAGCAGTCAGGTAAATGACTAGGGTAATTAAATAATTAAGGTCACATGTCTCAGAACAGCTCTCGTCCCACACGCTACTCTTTTCTCCCCATTTTGTAATATCCTGGTGAGCCCCTGGAGTTAGTGCTGTTTCACCTGTTTCTTCAAGGAGCTGCTCACATGATTTTTCCCCCACGGACCTGCTGGTGCACACACTGGTGCACACTGGTATGTGGCGCACACACTGGCACACACTGGCACACATACTGGCACACACTGGTGCACACACTGGCACACACTGGTGCCCACACTGGCGCACACACACTGGCACATACTGGTGCACACACACTGGCACATACTGGTGCACACACACTGGCACACATACTGGCACACACTGGTGCGCACACTGGCACACACTGGTGCCCACACTGGCGCACACACACTGGCACATACTGGTGCACACACACTGGCACATACTGGTGCACACACACTGGCACACACACCGGCACATACTGGCACACTAGCACATACTGGTGTACACACTGGTGTACACTGGCACACACTGGCATACATGGATGCACACTATGGTACACACACTGGCATACACTGGTGTACACACTGGTGTACACTGGCACATACTGGCACATTAGCACATACTGGTGTACACACTGGTGTACACTGGCACACACTGGCATACATGGATGCACACTATGGTACACACACTGGCATACACTGGTGTACACACTGGTGTACACTGGCACATACTGGCACATTAGCACATACTGGTGTACACACTGGTGTACACTGGCACACACACTGGCATACACTGGCACACTAGCACATACTGGTGTAAATACTGGTGTACACTGGCGCACACACTGGCATACACTGGCGCACTAGCACATACTGGTGTACACACTGGCATACACTGGCGCACACTGGTACACACAGTGGTACACTAGCACATACTGGTGCACACACTGGCATACACTGGCACACACAGTGGTACACTAGCACATACTGGTGCACACACTGGTGTACACACTGGCATACACTGGTACACACTGGCATACACGGGTACACACACTGGTACACACTGACACACTAGCACACACTGGTAAACACATTGGCACACTAGATTATGCTGGTGCACACACTAGCACATGCTGGTACACACACTGGCACACATACTGCCACATGCTGGTGCACACACTGGCACACACTAGCTTATGCTAGACCGACTGTGGAACTGTGCCTGTTCCCATGCAGAACACAGACATCTCAGTGCTGTGAAAATAAAATTAGTTTCATGGCTCTAGTTTGGTTTAGCGCTTTAGTGGTGCTGTACGCTCACCGTTGTGGGAATGCCGTTTGCACGACAGCCAGGTTTGGCTCAGTTTGGCACTTAACTGGTGGATGCACTTGTGTTCTTTCTCATGTGAGTTTCTCTGGTTAGAGAACCTCTCTAAATGAATGTAATGTCAGTGTTATCCCGTAAGCTCATGTTGTTCCAGTAATCACATCTTTGTGCTGCACAGTGTTATTTTGGTTGTTGGTTTGCACAGTCAGGTGAGGGTTGGAACTCCCAACTTCTGTAGAGCTTTGACTTTAGATAAAACATGAGGTCAATGGCTCTTTTACCAAACCCAAAACTATACTGCAGTTACAGCACCAGGTCATTGGCTCTTTTACCAGACCCAAAACTATACTGCAGTTACAGCACCAGGTCATTGGCTCTTTTACCAAATCCAAAACTATACTGCAGTTACAGCACCAGGTCATTGGCTCTTTTACCAAACCCAAAACTAAACTGCAGTTACAGCACCAGGTCATTGGCTCTTTTACCAAACCCAAAACTATACTGCAGTTACAGCACCAGGTCATTGGCTCTTTTACCAGACCCAAAACTAAACTGCAGTTACAGCACCAGGTCATTGGCTCTTTTACCAAACCCAAAACTAAACTGCAGTTACAGCACCAGGTCATTGGCTCTTTTACCAGACCCAAAACTAAACTGCAGTTACAGCACCAGGTCATTGGCTCTTTTACCAGACCCTAGCCCACACATGGTTCCACTGCACTTTGCCCTGTACTTGTTGTGTTATGTTCTGTTAGTTACGCAGTCAATCGCCGTTATCATGGGGCACAGTATAGCTTTGTAGTTCAGGATAAGGGATGTTTAGAAGTTTAGACAAGCTGGCTCACCACCAGAATTACAAACAGACTTTTAAACACAGTACTGACCCTACTGTTCAAAGATTCGTCAAGGATTTATAAAGATTATGGAAGAAAAATCCCCAAAGGCAGCTCTGTAAATCTGCCTGGAAGTCTCAGGAAATCGTGACTTTTCCTTGCTGAGTATTTAAGGTTGTACTGTATTTAAACGCAGCACTAAATGGGTTGGAAACCTGTAAAAGGAAGCATTTGTATTTTCTGGTCTTTTTTTTCCTAGGAACTCGTGTGTATTTTTCTAGTTCTTCTAAAAGCCAGCAGCTAAGCATTCAGAATCCTGTAAATGTTTTTGATTGGTTAATATGAACATGTAATCATCCACCCCCCCCCCCTTCTGTCCAACCAGGTGACATTCCGCACAAGGATCTATCACTGCAATATTAACAGCCAGGGCGTGATATGCCTGGACATTCTTAAGGACAACTGGAGCCCCGCCCTCACCATCTCCAAGGTCCTTCTGTCCATCTGCTCCCTCCTCACAGACTGCAACCCTGGTGAGTGAGTGAGTCAGTTATTCACTCAGTCAGTCAGTCATTGAGTCACTCAGTCAGCCAGTAATACAGTCAGTCAGTCAGTCACTCATTCAGTCAGCCAACCAGTCACTCAGTCAGTCACTCAGTTGGTCAGCCAGTCAATCAGTCACTCACTCACTCAATCAGCCGGTGGGATGTTGTTTAATGGAACCGTGTCCATGTGCCTTGTGTTGGGATGGTGTCTGATGGAAGCATGTCCATGTTCCTTGTGTTGGGATGGTGTCTGATGGAAGCATGTCCATGTTCCTTGTGTTGCGATGGTGTCTGATGGAAGCATGTCCATTTGCCTTGTGTTGGGATGGTGTCTAATGGAGCATGCCCATGTGCCTTGTGTTGGGATGGTGTCTAATGGAGCATGTCCATGTGCCTTGTGTTGGGATGGTGTCTAATGGAGCATGCCCATGTGCCTTGTGTTGGGATGGTGTCTAATGGAGCATGTCCATGTGTCTTGTGTTGGGATGGTGTCTGATGGAACCATGTCCATTTGCCATGTGTTGGGATGGTGTCTAATGGAGCATGTCCATGTGCCTTGTGTTGGGATGGTGTCTAATGGAGCATGTCCATGTGCCTTGTGTTGGGATGGTGTCTAATGGAGCATGTCCACGTGCCTTGTGTTGGGATGGTGTCTGATGGAGCATGTCCATGTGCCTTGTGTTGGGATGGTGTCTAATGGAGCATGTCCACGTGCCTTGTGTTGGGATGGTGTCTAATGGAGCATGTCCATGTGCCTTGTGTTGGGATGGTGTCTAATGGAGCATGTCCACGTGCCTTGTGTTGGGATGGTGTCTGATGGAGCATGTCCATGTGCCATGTGTTGGGATGGTGTCTGATGGAGCATGTCCATGTGCCATGTGTTGGGATGGTGTCTAATGGAGCATGTCCATGTGCCTTGTGTTGGGATGGTGTCTGATGGAGCATGTCCATGTGCCTTGTGTTGGGATGGTGTCTAATGGAGCATGTCCACGTGCCTTGTGTTGGGATGGTGTCTGATGGAGCATGTCCATGTGCCTTGTGTTGGGATAGTGTCTGATACGTGCTCTCTCCCGTCTTGTATGTGTTCAGCGGATCCCTTGGTGGGCAGCATAGCCACGCAGTACTTGACCAACAGAGCGGAACATGACAGGATAGCGCGGCAGTGGACCAAGAGATACGCCACATAGACCTCCGACACCTCGCCCTTCCCTCGACCACAGGGAACTTTACAGCGTACAACAGCTCTTTATAGCCTTTACAATACGGACTTGTGTGTACATGTCATACTGTTTCTGCCCTGTGCTTTTACCCTCCGAAGACTTGGAGCAGAGGCCCTCTACAGGTAAAAGCTACAGGGGCAGACATTTTTAGATGTAGATTTAGTCATGTATAAATGCCTACTCGCAAGTCTTGCTTCTTTGGGATATAAAAATGTATTTTGTGATGTAATAAGGACATTTCCTAAAGTCAACCAAATATTATGGTGCATT
This sequence comes from Anguilla anguilla, assembly GCF_013347855.1. Taxonomy (NCBI): domain Eukaryota; kingdom Metazoa; phylum Chordata; class Actinopteri; order Anguilliformes; family Anguillidae; genus Anguilla; species Anguilla anguilla. Next base: position 130,860 of record NC_049215.1, on the reverse strand, counting down.
TTAGCCTAATCCATTATCTTTATGAATTTAAGAAAAAAAACAACAAAAAAGAACCTAGCTATAGGAAATATGTCGTTTATAGGAAAGCCAGCTCCATTTCCGGTTATGTGATTCATCCTGTTGGGAATGCAATTTGGCCTTCGTCAGTTTGTAATGAAGGCATGTAATTTACCCTTTTGTAGCCCAGAAGAATAAACCCCTCCCCCAAACACAATACACTCCTCCCCTAAACAATAAACCCCTCCCCCAAACACAATACACCCCTCCCCTAAACAATAAACTCCTCCCCCAAACACAATACACCCCTCCGCTAAACAATAAACTCCTCCCTTACACAATAAACTCTGCCCCTAAACACAATAAAATACTCCCACAAACATTATAAACTCCTCCCCCAAGCACAATAAACTCCTCAAACCTAAACACAATAAACTCCTCTCCCCAAACACAATACACCCCTCCGCTAAACAATAAACTCCTCCCTTACACAATAAACTCTGCCCCTAAACACAATAAACTCCTCCCCCAAATACAATAAACTCCTCTCCCTAAATACAATAAACTCCTCCCCCAAACACAATAAACTCTCCCCCTAAACACAATAAACTCCTCTCCCAAACACAAACTCCTCCCCCAAACACAATAAACTCCTCTCCCTAAACACAATAAACTCCTCAAAACTAAACACGATAAACTCTGCCCCTAAACACAATAAACTCCTCAACCCTAAACACAATAAACTCTGCCCCTAAACACAAAAAACTCCTCTCCCTAAACACAATAAACTCCTCAACCCTAAACACAATAAACTCTGCCCCTAAACACAAAAAACTCATCTCCCTAAACACAATAAACTCCTCAACCCTAAACACAATAAACTCTGCCCCTAAACACAATAAACTCATCTCCCTAAACACAATAAACTCCTCAACCCTAAACACAATAAACTCTGCCCCTAAACACAATAAATTCTTCCCCAAACACAGTAAACTTCTCCCCCAAACACAATAAACTCCTCAACCCTAAACACAATATACTCCTCCTCCAGGGTCAGGTGTGCTGTGTGCTGTCATGGATGATTGACATTCACAGCTGCCAAGCAAATACCTCTCAAATCTGGCCCAGTTTGTTCTGGGTCGTTGTGAATAATGAGATTCACTGTGGTGCATCTGTGAGCAGTGTTTTTTTAGTGTTAAACTATGGATATTCTTATGAATGTCTACCTCTACTTACTATATTATCATCATTGTGATTATGATAATTATATTATGGAGCAGAATTGAATCTACTTTCTGGTCACTTTAAGCTTTATTGTAAGTTTTAAAATGTGGTCTCTGAACAGAAGCTTTCAGCATATTACAGCCACCATTTTACAATAAGGGTTACATTTAATGCAGTTTATTAATAGCCTCCAATGGGAAATGATATTGTGCAGTATACTGTGCTTTGGATCACCAGGGATTTCACCCTTTGGGGCATATTTTAACTGTTCACTGCTGTAAAAAGAAAATGAGATAGATTGGTGCATTACTACTATTTACAGAAACTGTTGACTAACTGTGAAAGGGATGCTTCATTTTCTGTTCTTTAAATATTTTTTTCAGTTTTAGTGGATGTTCCCTTAGGCCCTGTTGTTGTGTGTGAAAAAGGCTGTTTAAAATATTCCTGATTGACCTGCCAGCTCCACAGTGGCAGGGAAAGGGCATTTGGGGTTTGTGGTGTAAGCTGATGAAATACACATTAAGTGACTCCAACACAGCTTGAACCACAATGTCATACCTCCAGTGGTTGTGTGTATGCATATTACCTGAATATTTAAGTGACGCTTAATATGATGTAGCACAGTGGGTAAGGAACTGGGCTTGTAACCGTAAGGTCATATGTACGATTCCCGGGTAGGACACTGCCGTTGTACCCTCAAGCAAGGTACTTAACCTGCATTGCTTCAGTATACATCCAGCTGTATAAATGGATACAATGTAAAAAAAAAAAAAATGCTGTGTAAAAGTTCTGCAAGTCGCTCTGGATAAGAACGTCTGCTAAATGCCTGCATTGTAATGTAAGGGAAGAATGCCAGCAGGATGTAAACGCTGTTTTAGAGTTACCTGCTTTCGACCACAAACCCCCTATACCTGTCATTGTAAAGCTGGCAGATCAGCTGAAATGTCTGTAAGTACCTGAAGTGTCCTTCATTGCGCACAGAAACTGTCAGAGCCCATTTAAAACATCCACTAAAACTAAAATGAACCCTGGAAAGTGAACTATGCCTTCAGTCCCATTGTTGCTGTGCCTTCCTAACCACTTACATCACTGTATATATATAACGGACTGTTGTATGTATTATAAAGGAGTATTTTTGTTTATTTATTGCCTTCTAAGTGTAAAGAAATGTTTGGATGCTGAGCTGTTTGGGCGTCATTTTCATTGGTTTTCAGCAGGTATTTGACCTGTTCAGTGTTGCGTATGAACTTTGCCTTGTACTGAACATCAGAAGACATGCACTACTTTAAGTATGTTTTTTTCAGAGCACTAAACTTCATCCCGGTTTTAATAATGATTAAATGTGTCTAATGCGATTCATTGGTCATTCATAACTGACCGAGACATTTTATCCCACAGGAGATGGAATTGATGGAATTGATGCCAAAATATTGAATTCAATATCTGACTTTTTTTTTTTTTTGCTTTTTTCTCTCAAATGTACGCAAATGAGCAGAACAATCATGTTTAATTTGATGCTCAGTATGTATCACGACCTGTCTGGAAGATAAAAGATGATGTTGACTGTTTTATGGGGAGACGGAATGAACGGGCTCCTCCTTTAAATGGTGTACTGTGGAACTTTCATGGTTCCCTTTTTGGAGTTGTAAAGAGAGGCAGCTTGAGGATTTGGGCTTTTGTCTTCAGAAATGTGGGAGGCCTTCATGGAGCCTGCAGAGTATTTGGGGTCACACAAGAGGCTCACTCTGAAGGCACACGCAGCAAGGAATTTGTGGAAAAGTCTGTGGTGTCCCGATTTATGGATGTTTGTCCAGTACTGATAATGCACTACTTTCACACAAATACATAACACAGATTCCGTCTGTGTTCTTTCCTTGGTAATAGATGGGTGGAATTAAAGCTTTTACAGTGGTATTGCAGTCTTTAAGGTCCACCCCCCCTTCCCCCCTTAGAAAGTGTGTCCGTGTGAATAATAGGAAATGCATACTGACCACGTAGATCCGTGGAATGATCTGTGTACTGGAGCTCGGGGAAGTGGAAACTTTTCAGCCAGTAATTGCAATTTAATTGCTTATGTAAGTGGTAAATAAGCTGAGATACTTGCATTACATTACATTTATTTAGCAGACGCTTTTATCCAAAGCGACGTACAAAAGTGAAGGTAGGAGGAAAGAAACGGGAGAACTAGATGTTCAGGAAACATTTTCAAGAGACATTTCGTCTAAGTTTACCACATGAGGGAGACAAAGTGATGTAGCGTTCTGTTGGCCGGACATGCGCGTCCATACTGTTTAAATGCCCCACTATGACTTGCGTTCATTTTTATATATGCGAAACGAAAACAAACGTTTATCCACTTTAGAGGTCATATTTCGGCTTCCAGTGCAACATAGCTACGATTAAATCAAAAGTAGTGTCTTTACTGATAATGTGCCGATAAAGAAATATTATGACTTTTATATTGGGCAACTGCAGATATGGAGATATAGACTAAACAGAATCGTACAAAGATCTTATGAAAAGGTAGGCAACTGAAACCATGAATGTCAAATCATAATTTTTAAGGTAATAAGTTTAAAAGGTAAGCTAAATGGTTGAATCTATTAAGATCCAGTTATTCTGGAGAAGACATTACAGCGGCTTAGTAGGAAACTTGTTTTTATAACGTGTCTCTTAAAGAGTGCTCCATGAATTAAGCGCTCGAAGCCGCCAATTAGTACATTTTCCGAATGTTATATGGGTGTATCCGAGTATCCCCGAATATTTTTCATGGAAACGTGTTTATAGATATATGTTCAGAAGTTGGCCAATGATAGAGAAGAAAAAGCGGCATTTATAAAATCAAACATGGTAATAATAAAACGCGTTTTAATGTGCATTTGTAGTCAAGTTGATTTACGCATGAAATAACGATGCAAGACCAACCCGACAACAGATCTTGCATATATGAAGACCCTGGTCGGCAGTTCATCTATATATAAAGATCTGGCTACTTTTGCTGGTTGAACAAGTTCATACACCGACATAACATACTCGTACCCTCGCTAGATGTCAGTCTCGGACCGTTATAGCAACTTTTGGTGATATGACTCGTACTTTGTAAGCGGGAAAGGGACCCGACCAGTTGAAATACAGAACTTCAGCTGATTAGAGAGACTAAAATTGCGCCGGGCTGCGCGACTACAGAAATGTACTGGGCGGGCGACGTCATATAGAGCACATAGGAATGAAGGTCAGGGCAGAGTTAGGTGGAGGAAACTAGACCATGCGATACTGGGTTGTGGGAAGGAAAATATAGAGGAAGCTCTATATTTTCTATTTGTGATATCAGTAGTTAGCTAGTAGCTACCATTAGAGAAAAGTGGACAAAGGTGCCCGCCAAAAAAAAAAAAAAAAAAGTAATGTAAACGTAAACGCTTTTACACAGCACCTCTACAGCACAGCACCTCTAAAGCATTTACACAGCACCTCTACAGCACAGCACCTCTACAGCATTTACACAACACCTCTACAACACAGCACCTCTACAGCAGAGCACATCTACAGCATTTACACAACACCTCTACAGCACAGCACCTCTACAGCATTTACACAGCACCTCTACAGCACAGCACCTCTACTGCATTTACACAGCACCTCTACAGCACAGCACCTCTACAGCATTTACACAACACCTCTACAACACAGCACCTCTACAGCATTTACACAACACCTCTACAGCACAGCACCTCTACTGCATTTACACTGCACCTCTACAGCATTTACACAGCGCCTCTACAGCATTTACACAGCACCTCTGCAGCATTTACACTGCATCTCTACAGCATTTACACAGCGCCTCTACAGCATTTACACAGCACCTCTACAGCATTTACACAGCGCCTGTACAGCATTTACACAACACCTCTACAGCATTTACACAGCGCCTCTACAACACAGCACCGCTACACCGCTATATATTTGTGTGTCTGTGCATGTGTTTGTGTGTTTATGTGTGTGCCTGTGCGTGTGTTTGTGTGTGTGTGCATGTGTTTGTGTGTGTGCGCATGTGTTTGTGCATTTGTGTGAGTGTGTGTTTGTGTCTGTGTGTGCGTTTATATGTGTTTGTGTGTGCGTGCGTGTGCTTGCGTGTGTTTGTGTGTGTCTGTGTGTTTGTTTGTGCGTTAATGTGTGTGTGCATGTGTTTGTGCGTTTGTGTGTGTGTTTGTATGTGTGTGTGTTTTTGTGTCTGTGTGTGTGTTTGTGTGTGCGTGTTTGTGCGTTTATGTGTGTGTATGTGTGTGTGTGCGTGTGTTTGTGCGTTTGTGTGTGTGTGTGTTTATGTGTTTGTGTGTTTATGTGTGTGCGTGCGTGTGTGTGAGTGTTTGTGCATTTTTGCGTGTGTATGTGTTTTTGTGTCTGTGTGCATTTGGTTTTTGTGTTTGTACATTTGTGTGTCTGTGCATGTGTTTGTGTGTGCCTGTGTTTGTGTCTGTGTGTGTTTGTGTGTGCATGTGTTTGTGCGTTTGTGTGTGTGTTTGTATGTGTGTGTGTTTTTGTGTCTGTGTGTGTGTGTGTGTGTTTGTGTGTGCATGTTTGTGCGTTTGTGTGTGTGTGTTTGTGCGTTTGTGTGTGTGTGTGTATGTGTTTGTGTGTTTATATGTGTGCGTGTGAGTGTGCGTGTGTTTGTGCGTTTATGTGTGTGTGCATGTGCGTGTGTTTGTCCGTTTGTGTGCGTTTGTGCGTGTGTGTTTGCTGTGTTTGTGCATTTGTGTGTGTGAATGGGTCTGTGTGTGTGTGCGTTTGTGTGTGTGTGCGTGTGTGAATGGGTCTGTGTGTGCGTGTGTATGTGTTTGTGTGTTTATGTGTGTGTGTGCATGTGTTTGTGCATTTGTGTGTGTGTGTGTGTGTATGTATGTGTTTGTGTGTTTACATGTGTGTGTGTGTGCGTGTGTTTGTGCGTTTGTGTGTGTGCGTGTGTGTGAATGGGTCTGTTTCCCTGAATGCTCAGGGCAGTATTGAGCTTATTAGCAGACCCCTCAGAAGTCACCACACCCAGCCTTATCTGCACAGTGGGGGCATCAGGGGAGGGGGCACCAGGGGAGGCTGCCCCAGATTGCTCCAGCCCTTCCCCCAATGCAGCCGGCTCCAGCTCTGGCCTCTTCGCCTTCAAACAGAGGAGGAGTCCCTCACTACCTTCCGCGGGGCTGGGATTTGATAAGGAACAGGGTGATAATTCTGATTGCAGCATTACTGAGACTAATCTCAGGATTCATTTCAGTTGGATGGGAGGGGTTAGGAGGAACTAAGATAGTACTCAGTGATACACTCTGGTATTTTCAGTCCAGGGTGCAACATGAGTCAGATAATACATAGATCTTTTTTTAAAAGCCTGCTAGCCCCCTGTAAGAAAAGGAGCATGTTTCAAATTTGCTATGGGCCGATTTGGTGAAAGAGTGAGGCTTTTTGAAAGCATTCCAGAAGATGCCACACAGGATTTTTCTATGGGAGGTTTATAAATAGACGGCTTATTTAGCATATGTGGTGACTGAAACAATGCATTTAGCATTTTGTCAGGAACCTTCGGTGTGCTGTGTTTGTGATGCTGCGGGGTTCGAGCTGTGTGTTTGCTCTCCATGACGACGCGCTTCCTGTGCAAACACAAGGCCCTGCATCCTGTTCCTGTTTCCTAATGGGAGCGAGCACCCAACACACGCCGTCCAGCCACGGCCTGCCTCGTATGGGCTTTTGCCTTACATTTCAATATTTAGTTTTAAACATGTTCAGATAGTGGGACTATAAACTCTTGGTGCATGTCCGATTGGAAAGATGGATGTTTCCCAGATGGAAAGCTGATCTCAAATCCCAACTAGGAGTTAGGAAAGAGGACTGCCTCTCTCCCTGGCATATGTAGATTATCAGGCCTGAATTGTGGAATTAAAATTGTGTATATAGTTACACATGGTTTGTATTTTGTAAATTGTTTCACTGGGAATAAATGATGAATGTGAGGGTATGTAAGGGCCGGAGCTGTATGCCAGTCTGCCGGTTGTCCCTATAATGAAATGTTTCTACATGTTAATGACAGTTAAGTCAATTTTGCTCACCTAATGTAACCCCCCCCCCCCCCCCCCCCCCCCCCCCAGAGAAGTTCGCGGGGTTCGGAGCTGAAGAAAGGTTTGTTGAGCCGCTTCGTGAATGCTGCTATGTAACTGCTTTTCATTAGATTCAAAGCTAAAGAAATGTGATCTTTGCCAGTAATGTTGAAAGAAATGCAAAGAATGTTGTTCTTTCACTCCAGCGAGCAAAAGCCACACTTCACAGCTCTATGGAAGTCTCAAAATCTCTTAAACAAGGTCACTTCTTTAAAATAAAAAGGAATGGAAATAATTAAAATTCCCCCAATCGTATATCTTCAAAGGTCTGTTTTGTCATTTAAAATTGGGATGGCAAGTATGCCATCCTGTCAAGTTATGGCTCGGTGAGGTGGCATGTCCCATACCTATATAGCACCAAGAGTTTGGCACTTTTCAGGGTTCCCCACAGAAATAACCACAATGACCACAAACTCTCAGCCCTTAACAATGTAATTTTTGTACATTCTGACCCCATTTCAACAGACAGAATTCACGAACAAATTCACACTTCCACACAATAAAACTCTAAACTTTTGCATTTTCTTCTTCTTCTTCTTCTTCTTCCACTGGGTAGCAGCATTGCTTTGGAATACATCTTGTTTCATTTGTTTGACATAATATTGTTTCTTAAAACCTGGTGTAATATTGGTGTCATTACTTTCAATGGCAGGCTGGGATTTTCCCAGTTTGAATGAATGACTTAAAGACAATTCTTTGTATGTGTGAGTAACTTGGCATTTTTGTATGTTGAAAATGTATTTTTCATCAGATAATATTTACTGTATTTAAAGAATTCAAAGTTGTTGGAACGTACGAGCTAATGACCCTTTTTCATGTTTTGTGAGGTTTCATTGGCAGCAGATTGTAAGGCTCTGTGGTGGCAGTCAATGTGCTGACAGTTTGGTTTCAGGAAGCGATGACAGGAAAGGCGGGGTCTCCCAGATGATTTAGCAGAATAAGGTTGTGAACTCTTATCTCCACAATGGCAGGAAACGGCAGGAACGCTGACGGGTCTGAGGGGTTCACTGCAGGGCGGGGAGATCCAGGGTGGGGGAGCCATGGCAGTGAAGCGGTATTTAAGAGCATCTGCGTTCAGAGAGGCAGGCTCTTCAGAGACTCTCAGTCTTCATGTGCGAGAGCACAGCCCCAACAACGAAATCACACATCGCTCCACATTTAAGATTTTATAAAAATCAGTCTCCTGCTACCAGTGTTTCTAGCTAAGAGTTTGGTGCAGAATGGGGTTTGTAGCAGAAAGGGCTTTAATCCAGGTGTTAATCCAGAGAAACACGGTGGGCCAGATTTACTATATTCCAGTACAGATCATTCTGCCCCAGGAACATGCTTCTTATCAAATCGGCACACAGGGCTGGAAGTGCAGTATGCGTGTGACCTCTGTGAGTCATCACAAAGTGCGCTGTTAATGCATTTAAGGGAGGATCGCGCAAATAATGAGCAGAGATCTAAGTGCGGCTGATTATGTATTTGATCAAATTGAATAAATTTCGCACAATTAACGAGGGTTGATTGTTGTATGAAATTTTTCTTTGTCTAAAGAGCGGGCATAAATCAAGGCTTGAGCAAGACAGAGACACAGGTAGGGGCATCGAAAATAAGCAAACAATAGATTTTTAATATGAATTACTATTAATTAATTATTGCAGCCAAGCAATAAAGGCTGGGTTTTTGTCATGGTAAATACTGGGTAAAGTTGCAGAGCAAAAGTCACGGCAGAGTTCTTAAAAATCACAGAAAACTGGAAAAAAAAGAGGCAGAAATCACAGTGTTTGAAAAATTAATGTTTTAAATTAACCAATGGATCTCATGCGCCGCAGTGGGAAATGGCTGAAATAACATGTGCAACTGCAGCAGCAGTAAAAAGTGGTTGGGCAGTTGCAGTGCAGTGGGCAGTTGTCGCTAGTAGCTAAATAATACAAGTCAATGCAGTGATAGTCTGGTGTATTAAATCATGTTTCTCCATCATTCTCCAGCATTATTTTTGCCTAATAAAACACACGTTTAAATTTAGATTTACATGTTGTGTTTAAGTCTTTGAACACTTGTTGTCACTGCTACAGAAAGCACTGGAGACTTTCGGAAGACAGAAGAAATTCACAGCACTGCAAGAAAGAGGCACAAATAATGGAATCCGTGACACCTGCTCTTTCCATGACACACACCCAGCCATTGAAATATTTGCTCTTCTGGGAGAAATAGAAGATGACCTAGAACCTCTCACACATTCCATCCCGGCAACAGTCCAGCTCCTTGCAACGTTACACTTTCGCATCTGGGTTATTGCAATTGCCAACTGGCACCACAGCTGGAATATACTCATTTTGTTCTGCGCTATCTGTTATGCTGGATACACCAGAAAATACATCTATTAAGATAGATAGTGCTATATCCAGTATACAATCATCTCTTACAGAATTTATATGAGTCCGCAATGGCCAGAGTGGGCTCGTATAGGCTCTGTAAGAGTTGAATTAAGACCGGAAACTCTACTGTGTATTCAGTGCACTAAAAGTTTTTTTGTCGTTGTTGTTTAACTGCGCCTTTTAAGCTCTACTTCAAAATGCGAATAGCAGGCAGTACTATTCGCTAATTGCGTAATTAGCTGTCACATTAGTAAATAAAACATTAATTTCTGGCAGACGGCGAACACACCAACATGCCCTCATCAGCCCACAATTATTGCTGCAGGTTTTATGTACGTAAATACGGCCCAGTATCTTTAACAGGTTCCTGCTCTCTGAAAAGCAGGGATTGCTTCTGCAGGAAATCCCCATCTCACCTGAGATGCCCTGCAAACAAGATGTTGTAAATAAGCAAACCTGAAGTGCTAAAAATATTCCACGAACTGCAGTTGTACTGCAGGAAAGTATTGTTATATTTGAACCAGAGGTCTCACTTCAGCCTGGCCTAATAGCTGGTCCTGATGCTTAAAATGTATGTGCATTGATCACTGTTTAAAGTGCTTATGTGTTCGATTAGTGGCATTACTGCTGCACTCAGCGCTGTAGCACATGGGCCCTGGGCAAAATGCTGCTCGCCCCTGCCATAAACACACCTCTGAGGGAGAGCTAAAATTACGCTTTGTTCTGCCAATAACATATCATATGTTTCATATTTTCTCTGAAGTACCCCAGTGATGAAAACCTGGTGAAATCACACCATTAAAACAGCCCAGTCCCAGATGATGTATGATGACATAAATAGCATAAAAATAGCATTCAGTAGCATATAAATCCTATGGAGTGCAAGGAGACTGTATTTCTGAGGTCTGCTCAAGCCCTTGGGGGGAGGGGGGTGGGGGGGTGGGGGGGTGGGAGAGACTGAGTCTTCAAAAAAAAAAAGAAGCTAATTTGGTATGGGCCAAAGAGTGACTGATTTGTTTTGTCAATTACTTCAGAAAATCATAAAAGTACATAAAAAAGGAAATGAAAGAGTCAGTACAAACACATTTTTCTGCAGTCATTAAAGATTGCTGTGAGTCTTTACTCTGTAAAATTATTTTGAAAGCAATTTGGAGAGGGCTATTAAAAAGCCATAACCCTGAAAAAAATGCAGTGTTGTATTTAGAGAATTCTGTTCACATGATATTTAGCATCCTACACTTTCTGTGTGAGTGATTAAAATATTGAAAAGTGATTAAAGGACACAAAGTCACTGGTGGCTGTGGGAAGAATACTGAGATTAAGACTCCTTAAGAGGCTGTTTGTGCCATTGTTTATTTGACTTTGTTTCTCTTCCTGTCTGTTTGGACAATGTGGGCGTCCGATGCATGGGGGTCAATGACGAGAGGCGAGATGCAAAGCAGGACTGATCAGGATGCTGATAGGCTGATAGACCCAGTAAACAGCAGCACATCACAATGCACAACACTGCGGCCTGCAAGAACAGGAACAAGTACAGGAAATGAGCACAATCGGGACCCAGGCTGGAATTTTCTCAGGAATTCTGCATCCCCGTCTCTCTGCAAGCCTGATGGCTTTTCTATGAATGGGCCCTGCGTGTGCAGCGGGTTGAGCAGCCTTCTCCAAGCAGCACAAATGTTGTTCTGTACATGTATTTACATTCATCTACTGCAAAGCTGAGGAAATGACGATGTTTCCTCAGAAACTGCCTGGCTTCACTTATCATGCAGCGTGTGATTGAAATTGATGCTTCTCAACACACAGATTTTAATTCTTCTATTGTTTCGTGTAATTGTAACTGCAGAAAGAACTTCCCGATAAGATCCTCAGTCTCACACAAGCGCACTTGGTTCTGTGCTGGCTATGCTAGCAGCATTTACTTACAGAAAGGTTTAATCTTAGCAGGCTTCTCAGATCAGGGCTCTCTGAGTCAGGATCCTGGGGGGGCTGTTTATTGCCACGGTGACCAGACAGCCCTCATTCTTAAAATTCCTAAAAAGGAGATCTGGTCCCCATTTACATTTCTGAGCTATTAGCTATGAGCTATTAGCATGTTTCAGTGACTGAACTGTAACGTTCGAAGCACCCAGCATTCCGTGCCAGGTCACTCTTCCGTCTTGGCTATTGCTTGTAGACCATCTTTGGCGTAATGCACCGCTTAAGGTTACTACAATAAAGACTTTGTCTATAAGCTCTTCTCTGAACACTTTAGCCTGTAGGTTTATGCTGAGGCTGCACTGTCAGCATATGGCTTATCGGGGGTTTCCCACATGGCTTCTCAGCTCTTTCTCCCAGCAAGAAGCCATCACTTTGTGGGATGTCTCAGACACTTCTCTCTAGTCAGTCACACTGATTTGTGTGCTTCATGCAAAAAAAAACCTATTTTTTTCAATTATTATTATTATTACTATTAATAATAATAATAATAATAAAAATAATAATAATAATAATAATAATAAATGCTCTCTGAGGCCATGTTACATGGAAAATGTCAGGTATATGCTCCTTTAACCATTGAGCGACTACTCTCTGGACAGGGGCAGTTATTTTGAAATACAGTCCTCTCTGCAGGACAGAAATGAATTACTGTGGGGTGAAGCTGATCACTCTCTGCTTTTATTTCACTGAATATTATGACTAAAATCACATTTGGATATTAGTGCACTCAAACAGCGGCAGAAACCAACACCATGTGACATGCACCCATGAAGGATAAAAGGTACTACTCAAATTTTATTTCATTTTTAACCTATATTCTAAATTTTCTGGTGCAAACATGGCATACCATGATAAATAATTAGAAAGTGAAATTGAAAGAAACTTTGGCCCATCTTTTTTTAGTTTTTATTATGGCTTTTATTCTGCTTGCAGAGAGAGAGAGGGGCTTTTATTCTGCCTGCAGAGAGAGGGGGGCTTTTATTCTGCTTGCAGAGAGAGAGGTGCTTTTATTCTGCTTGCAGAAAGAGATGGGCTTTTATTCTGCTTGCAGAAAGAGAGGGGCTTTTTATTCTGCTTGCAGTGAGAGAGGGCCTTTTGTTCTGCTTGCAGAGAGAGAGGTGCTTTTATTCTGCCTGCAGAGAGAGGGGGGCTTTTATTCTGCTTGCAGAGAGAGAGGGGCTTTTATTCTGCTTGCAGAGAGAGGGGGGCTTTTATTCTGCTTGCAGAGAGAGGGGGGCTTTTATTCTGCTTGCAGAGAGAGGGGGGCTTTTATTCTGCTTGCAGAGAGAGAGAGGAGCTTTTATTCTGCCTGCAGAGAGAGGAGGGCTTTTATTCTGCTTGCAGAGAGAGAGAGGGGCTTTTATTCTGCTTGCAGAGAGAGGGGGGCTTTTATTCTGCTCGCAGAGAGAGAGGGGCATTTATTCTATTTGCAGAGAGAGAGAGAGGGGCTTTTATTCTGCTTGCTGAGAGAGAATAAGGCTTTTATACTGCCTGCAGAGAGAGTGGGGGGCTTTTATTCTGCCTGCAGAGAGAAAGGGGCTTTTATTTTGCTAAATCAAATTAAGAGCAGGACAGGAGATGGGATAATGCCAGGATCAGATGCAAAAACTTTCAGTATAAGATGCTTAATAGACATCTTTGACTTTTATGATGTGACCTCATAAAAGTAACCTAATGTACCCCTTTCGGAGAAATATTGACATTCTTCTGAAGACATTCTTCCTGTGACGTCATACTGATTGTGTTCTCTTGTGACATCACTGTTCCAGTGTCCATTCAAATGGTATTCAAATTCTAACCACCATTCCAAGCACAATTTCATCAGCTTCTAATCAGATTAGTAATACCATTTACATGCTCATTACAAATACCAGCCAAGTAGTGAAAGAAAGAAGCCATTATCTGACCTGCTTATTCCTATCATGGTCAAGGAATCACTAAAAATGACTTGAATAATTAGAAAATTGTTTTCTGATTAATTTTTATTTATTTATTGTAAATGTGACCATTTTCAACTCTATAAAATATAGATCCTACAACTATAGGTATGTTTCTGTTTTAGTCAATTTCACAATTGTGGCTGTCAGCTAAACTATTTAGCAGCTATTCCTCCAATCGGCAAGCTAGAGAAAGGGTATCCAACTCCAGTGCCGGCTGCAGCGTCAGAAGGTTTTTTTGGTTTCCTTCAGCCAGCAAGGTGTGTGAAATCATCATTCATTCAGTCAATTAGATTAATAACCCCTTTTCCACTGTAGGGCCGAATGGTTCTGAGCACGGAGAGGAACGGTTCTAATGGTGTTTCCACCTGGAAACGGTTTGGCGAGGAACGCTTACAGACCGTGCCCAGCACGATTTTCTCAGCACATTTAGACAACCATGCTCAGTGCAGCACAGCCGATCGGGTGGGTGGGCTTAATGACGTAGGTATTCACTGATTGATTTCACATTACGTCAGTTTTGTGACTCCGCATATGGTCTCTTCACGTCCTCTTCCGTAAGCTAGGTCGGTAGAGAAGCTAATATTAGGGAGGGCAAAACGGAGCTTTAGAATGGAGAGCAACAACAACAACTGGCGCATATTTATTACATACACAATGGGACGCCGCGTCACTTGCTGTCATCACTAGTCTTTCCTAGTCCTGGTTTTAGCAGCCCGACAGATGGAAACAGAAACAGTAACCGTTCCCACGAGTCCTGAGCAGCCCAGAACGGCACAGAGCGGCCCTGGTAACCGTTCGGCCCTACAGTGGAAAAGGGGCTAATCACTTAGAGCTGAAACACGGCACTGTCCAGGAGGAAAGCCTTGCATCCCTCAGCTTGACTCAATCCACAAATTGATGTTTAATCACAGATACATTGTTACCAGTTAAGTTAGCTTTTAGTCTCCCTGCCTGACTTAAAACTTAGAACCTAACCAGAAGTTCCCAGCTCTTGCCATTGATAATGGCTATGGTAAATGATAGTGGCAGTATAATATTGGATATTAGCAAAAATTACTGAATTAACATTACAACAAAACAACAACACAATAATAATAATAATAATAATAATAATAATAATAATAATTGCATTTTAACTATTGTATTGGACCTTTCATAAAATATAAAATAATTATATCATTATATATCTGTAAAATAATGATACAAATGTAAAACTAAAATGTGAGAGAATGAATATGGAATAAAACCAAAACACCATGAAATTGTTCTAAATTATTCCTGTGTGGTTCATCCTCTTCTCCACACAGGAAGGGGATGATCTACAGACAGGAAGAGGAGTATCCACACACAGGAAGGGTATGGTCTACAGACAGGAAGGGGAGGATCCACACACAGGAAGGTCTGGATCCATACATAGGAATGAGATGGTCCACACACAGGAAGGGGATGGTCGACAGACAGGAAGGGGAGGATCCACACACAGGAAGGTGAGGATCCATACATAGGAATGAGATGGTCCAAACACAAGAAGGTGATGGTCCACACACAGGAAGGAGGTGGTCTGCACATAGGAAGGGGATGGTCCACACACAGGAAGGGTATGGTCTACAGACAGAAAGGGGAGGATCCTCACACAGGAAGGGGATGGTCCACACACAGGAAGGGGTTGGTCTACAGACAGGAAGGGGAGGATCCACACACAGGAAGGTGTGGATTCATACATAGGAAGGAGATGGTCCACACACAGGAAGGGGATGATCCACACACAGGAAAGAGATGGTCTGCACACAGGAAGGGGATGGTCCACACACAGGAAAGAGATGGTCTGCACATAGGAAGGGGATGGTCCACACACAGGAAGGAGATGGTCCGCACATGGGAAGGGGATGGTCCACACACAGGAAGGAGATGGTCTGCACACAGGAAGGGGATGGTCTACACACAGGAAGTTTGTTTCTGTTTCAATCTTATCTCATCTGATGAAGGACCCTTCCATCTGTATATTCTTTGGTGGACGACTCTTGCCAGGCACAAAGCCCTTGGAAAACCAGTCCTTACTGCAGCCTCGTTGACCCAAACTGTTGTCATCCTGCCCCCAAATCACCCTACATGGCCAACACTACCCTCCCCATGCCGGTGACGCGGGGCTAAACCAACAGGAAGTCTGCTGAGAAAGCGTAGGGACAGCCATGACCTGGTTCCCACAGTCCGCTCCAGAGCCTCCGAAAAAGCAACTGTCCCCACGACACACTAGACCTCAGTATGGCCAACTCATACCAGCACACCATAACATTCATGATTTAGCAGTGTGTGAACTCTCTGGAATTAATTTACACTATTTTATTAGTAAAAATGTACTTATAGAACTATAATTTATAAATAAATACATGACAAATTGAACAATACATTTTCCTTTGAACACTTGGTGATGAAGCAGTGAAATAGTTCAACAGTACTCTGCTCTTCGGTGTCCTCTCTTGTTTCCCTGAAAAGCTTTATATAAACAGTACGTCTGCATTCTCACTACAGTACCTAGCTGATGTTGGTCTGCTTTACAGTAACCACTGAGTGTTTTGTTTTTGTATCTCTTCAGTGATGTGGCTCTTGTCCGTTTTCACTGTTGGCAGTCTTGTTCTGGGCATGTGAACAGCAACTGGGTGTCTGGTTATGGGTGCGAGAGGCTTTATTTCCCATGGGCCTCTGGGCTAGTGAGTCCACCGGTGCTTCCATAGGACCCCATGGTCCTGAGTCTGCCCAGTCTGTGTGCCTGTGTCCTGACTCCGCCCAGTCTGTGTGCCTGTGTCCTGACTCCGCCCAGTCTGTGTGCCTGTGTCCTGACTTCGCCCAGTTTGTGTGATGTGTCCTGACTCCGCCTAGTCTGTGTGCCTGTGTCCTGACTCCGCCCAGTCTGTGTGCCTGTGTCCTGACTCCGCACAGTCTGTGTGCCTGTGTCCTGACTCCGCCCAGTCTGTGTGCCTGTGTCCTGACTTCGCCCAGTCTGTGTGCCTGTGTCCTGACTCCACCTAGTCTGTGGGCCTGTGTGAACTGGGGTCCTGATTTGCACAGTTTGTGTGCCTGTGTCCTGACTCTGCCCAGTCTCTTTGCCTGTGTCCTGACTCCACCCAGTCTGTGTCCTGACTCTGCCCAGTCTGGGTGCCTGTGTCCTACTCCGCCCAGTCTGTATGCCTGTGTCCTGACTCTGCCCAGTCTGTGTGCCTGTGTCCTGACTCTGCCCAGTCTGTGTGCCTGTGTGAATGAGGATCCTGACTCCGTTCCAGACTGTGTGCCTGTGTCCTGACTCCACCCAGACTGTGTAAACCGCAGGAAGATGGATGGATGTGTGAGGGACATGGGGTCACCTGGCACGCTGAAAACAATGGTGGAGTAATGGCTGACGTGTGGAGAGTGTTCTCTGATTCACTCATGAGAGGTCCAGGCGCAAAGACACGGCCTCGCTGGCTCAGAAAATAAACATGACTAAATAAGGCAGTCAGCAAACACACTGCTTCATTCATCTTCGCAAACATATCTTCACAGGGGGCTAGTTTCGGCCCTTTTTTAGCACCAAATAGAACATCTTTGGGTCCTAAAACCCACTTTTACTTTTCCCAGAGGTATTGCAGTTAACTGGTGACCTTGAAATTAAATAAAGTGGTCCAAGGTCATGTTGTGAAAACTGAGGAAGGAGCAAGCGAAGCTCATGAGAAAGTTTACATTGCTGCAGACAGGCTGGAATTTGGCAGGAAGTGGAGATGGGAGCCAAAATAAAGGGCCTGCCTTTCAAAAGGCCAGGACCAAGACTGTGTATGAACCCTAAACTTATGATGGGAAACTCATATTTCAGTGTTTCCGTGGGGTTTTATGAAGAGCTATTGTATGTTTTAATATGTTCAGACAGGAGACAGGGAACCAAAGGACGTGCCATGCTGTTGATATTTTTCTTGGGTGATTTATGATGCTGAAGGCTGAGAAACTGATGCCCATGAGAATTGAGAAATCCCAAGCAGCTTACGTGTGTCTCTGAAGTTATAAGGAAAGCCTTGATGCTAAACATAAGTTATCTGTGTGTGTGCCTCTACATGCAAACTACCGTGTGTTGGTGCATGGATGCCTGTATGCGTGCCTGCATGTTTATACTTAAATGCATGTTTATGTGTGTGCCTGTGCGATTCATGTGCTTGCACATACAGTATGTGGTGTCTGTGGTTGTGTGGTGAGAAAGAGCTCAAAAGTAAGAACAGATCACAGTGTTACCCTTACTGTGGGAGGCGTCTGCATTTGCTCTGACTAGTCTCAGTCCCTCAGACGGGTGTGGTTTAGAACATGGGCACATCCTGTCATTATGAGTCAGAACCCTGGGAGACTTCCCTCTGACAGAGTCCTGACAGACCTACGACCAAGACGTCATCATGAATCTATACAAATCACCCAGGGAGTGTTAAATCTATGCAATGGGTCTATGCAATTCTCTTAAAAAATGTACTTTTCTGCTTGTTATAGCATATTATTGTCTGCCAATGACAGAGGGGGAAACAAATTTTTAAAATGAATAAAAAAGTAAAAAACAATTAATGTATATTTGATTGTCAGATATTTGCTTATGTTTGTTCGATTCAAAACAAAGTCCCCAAAATATGTTTTCAGCCCAGAAAAAAAGGAAAAAATAAAAATCAGTGTAATTATAAATGTTTTTGAGAGTATGGACTTTCTGCACATTCCTTATGAAATGTATATTGCTTCAGATTATGAACATGACATTACATTACATTACATTATAGGCATTTAGCAGACGCTCTTATCCAGAGCGACTTACACAACTTTTTACATAGCACTTTACATTGTATCCATTTATACAGCTGGATATATACTGAAGCAATGCAGGTTAAGTACCTTGCTCAAGGGTACAACGGCAGTGTCCTTACCCGGGATTCGAACCTGCGACCTTTCGGTTACAAGCGCAGTTCCTTACCCACTGTGCCACACTCCGTCCTGAGCCTGCAGAGTTCTGCAAACAAGTCTTAGGATACTGTAAATGAAACCAAGATTCACTTGTATCAGAGTGATAACAAGAGCAAAGTACAGAGGCCAATTGGAACCATCCAGGATCCAAAGCACCCACCTCATCTGTGAAACATGGTGGTGGGGATGTTATGGTTATGGTTTGGGCATGTATGGCTGCCACAGGTACTGGCTCACTTGTCTTCACTGATGATGTTACTGTTGATAGCAGCAGCAGAATGAATTCTGAAGTGTACACAAGCAGCTTATCTGCATAGACATTACATTACATTACAGGCATTTGGCAGACGCTCTTATCCAGAGCGACGTACAACAAAGTGTATAACCATAACCAGGAACAAGTATGACGAAACCCCTAGAGAGAAGTACCGGTCCAAGTACAGGGAACAACCGCATAGTTCAACTTGGACCCTGATGGTTAAACTGATTAACACTAACAACGAGAACGGCAACAACGCAATCTATGGAAAAATAAAAATAAAAATAAATAAAAATACAATTAAAAATACAAGTAGTCGTTAAGACAGTTGATGCGCCTAAGTCACCTATGAAACAGCTGCCTAGTTACAACCCTAAGTTTAGTCATTTACAGGGGGGAAGGGAGGGATGGGGAGAGGTGCAGCCTGAAGAGGTGGGTCTTCAGTCGTCGTTTGAAATGGGTCACAGTCTCAGCTGTTCTGACCTCCACAGGGAGGTCATTCCACCATCGTGGGGCCAGAACAGACAGGAGACGTGTTCTGGAAGTGCAGGTGCGAAGAGGGGGAGGTGCTAGGCGTCCTGAGGTAGCAGAACGGAGGGATCTGGCTGGCATGTAGGGTTTGAATACCTTGTGGAGGTATGCTGGGGCTGATCCCTTGACTGCCTGGTATGCTAGGACCAATGTTTTAAATTTGATGCGAGCTATAACAGGCAGCCAGTGGAGGGTAGTGAGCAGGGGAGTTACGTGGGAGTGTCTGGGGAGGTTGAAGACCAGACGAGCTGCAGCATTCTGAATGAGCTGCAGGGGTCTGGTGGCAGATGCCGGTAGTCCAGCCAGAAGAGAGTTGCAGTAGTCCAGGCGGGATAGAACCATTGCTTGGACCAGGAGCTGGGTTGAGTAGGTGGTGAGAAAGGGGCGGATTCTGCGGATGTTGTATAGGAAAAATCTGCATGCCCGGGTTACTGCTGCAATGTTGTTGGAGAGGGACAGCCTGTTGTCCATCATCACTCCGAGATTCTTGGCGCAGGGTGATGATGTCACTACGGTGTCCCCTAAGGAAATGGAAAAGTCGAGGAGGGGAGAGGATAGAGCAGGAATAAAGATTAGCTCCGTCTTTCCCGGGTTGAGCTTCAGGTGGTGATTGTCCATCCAGCTCTGTATGTCCCTCAGGCAAGCGGAGATGCGGGCAGGGACCTGTGTGTCCGATGGGGAGAAGGAGAGAAAGAGTTGCGTGTCGTCGGCATAGGAGTGATAGGACAAGCCATGGGCAGATATTACAGGGCCAAGGGATCTGGTGTACATGGAGAAGAGAAGGGGACCAAGGACTGAGCCCTGGGGAACACCGGTGGCGAGGGGACAGGGTGGTGATACCTTACCCGCCCAGGCAACCTGGAAGGAACGGTCAGAGAGGTAGGACTCAATCCAGTCAAGGACTGTGCCGCGGATCCCTGTTGCTGCCAGGGAGGACAGGAGGGTAGAGTGGTCCACAGTGTCAAATGCAGCGGAGAGGTCTAGAAGAATCAGGACAGAGGAGAGGGAGGCTGCTCGTGCGGCATGGAGTGACTCACTGACCGAGAGGAGTGCAGTCTCGGTCGAGTGGCCAGGCCTGAAGCCAGACTGGTGGGGATCAAGCAGGTTGTTCTCAGAGAAGAAAGCAGAGAGCTGGTTAGATGCAGCACGTTCAAGTGTTTTGGATAGGAAAGGGAGGAGAGATACCGGGCGGTAGTTCTGAATGACTGAAGGATCTAGTGTGGGTTTCTTCAGCAGCGGGGTGATGTGGGCCTTCTTGAAGGATGAGGGGAAACATCCAGAAGATAGGGAGGAGTTCACGAGGGAGGCGACAAAAGGGAGGATGTCTGGTGTGATTGCTTGAAGGAGAGATGAGGGGATAGGGTCGAGGGCGCAGGTGGTAGGGCGGTGGGTGAGCAGAAGCTGGGAGACTTCAGTGTCTGAGAGGAGAGAAAATGTGGAGAAACAGGGGGCGGAGGACGCAGAGGGGGCGGAGGACGCAGAGGGGGCAGAGGACGCAGAGGGGGCAAAGGAGCTGCGGATGTCTGCAATCTTTTCGTCAAAGAATGCTGCAAAGTCATCTGCAGTGAAGGAAGACTGGGGTGGAGGAGGTGGCATGCTGAGGAGAGAAGAGAAAATAGAGAAAAGTTGACGAGGGTTAGAAATGGAGTTATGAATTTTGGTTTGGTAGAATTTTGCCTTAGCGGCAGTGACAGCAGAAGAGAACTCTGTCAGGAGAGACTGATAGGCTGAGAGGTCAGATGGGTCCTTGGATTTGGCCCACTTCCTCTCAGCAGCGCGGAGGGTGGCCCTGGAGGTGCCTAGGATGTCAGACATCCATGGACTGGGAGGGGATGAACGTGCTGGCCTAGGGACGAAGGGGCATAGGGAGTCGAGTGCTGAGGAGAGAGATGACGTCAGGGTGGAGGATGCAGAGTTAGTGGGGAGCTTGGAAAATGATTGAAGAGGGGGGAGGGAAGCAGTCACTCTGGGAGCAAGAGAAGAGGGTGATAGGGAGCGGAGGTTACGGCGGACAGTGACAGTGGGGATGGGAGGGGGAGAGGGAGGGTGTGGAGAGAGGGGGAGGGAGAAGGAGATGAAATGATGGTCAGACGTATGCAGGGGGGTAACCGTAAGATTGGAGCTGGAGCAGGTCCTCAGGAAGATCAGGTCTAGGAGGTTGCCTGCCTTGTGGGTTGGAGGAGAGTGTTGTAGGGAGAGGTCAAAGGAGTGAAGTAGTGGTAGGAAGGCAGCAGACTGGGAGGCTTCTAGGTGGATGTTAAAATCTCCAAGGAGGATCAGCGGGGTGCCGTCCTCAGGGAAGGAGCTGAGCAGGGTGTCTAGCTCATCCAGGAAGCTTCCCAGGGGCCCCGGGGGGCGATAAATAACAATAATATAAAGGTTAGCAGGGTAGGTGATAGAGACAGGATGGAATTCAAAAGTGGATATGGACAGGTCAGGGAGGGGGAGAACAGAGAATTTCCAGGTGGGGGAGATCAGTAGACCAGTACCACCACCACGGCCAGATCGCCGGGGGGTGTGGGAGAAGGAGTAGGAGGATGAGAGGGCAGCAGGAGTGGCAGAGTTGTCTGGTGTGATCCAGGTCTCTGTGAGGGCAAGGAACTGCAGGGATAGGAGGGAGGCATAGGCGGAGATGAAGTCTGCCTTGCGCGTAGCAGACTGGCAGTTCCATAGCCCCCCTGTGACCGTGAAGTTCTCACAGGGGGTCAGCGGGGGGTAGCAGAGGTTAGAGGGGTTCCGTTGTCGAGGGGGGCCACGTCGCTGGAAGCGCCTTCTGAGGGGGAGAGCACAGACTGGAATGGGGAGCTGGCTCATAAACTAGGAGGGAGCGACGCAAGCGTCGCTCCGAGTGTACCTAATTAGCAACTAAAAAGCTGAGTCGAATAACGCGCTGATTACAGAGGTTCACAGTCTGTAATAGTGCAATAATCGCAATCTATCAATTCTAAGAATCAAATTGAAGCCCAACAACCTAAAAACAAAGAAACCTAACACAACCTAAAAACAAAGACCAGTTTCCACACAGGGAAAAGTTTAAAATCTAACGCGGTATGTAATTAGTAAATGAACGCAGATACTTATCCACTCTAGCAGGACGGATTTCGGCAGTTCTACGCACCTGGACGAATTATACACTGGGTTCAACCAAATGCCTCCAAATACATTGAATATTCACTGTGGATATCTTCCTTGGCTTACCAGGCTCTTTGTGGCTTCTGAGCCCACCAGGGTTCTCTTTATTCTTATTGATGTTTTAAACAGCTGATTTTGGTTAGCCTATAGTTTTGCCTATGTCTCTGCTTTCAAAAAATTATTTCTCAGCCTCATAATGACTTCCTTGACTTTCACTGACACAACTCTGATCCTCAGGTTGATAAACATCAATAACAAAGGCAATCAAAAGGCTACAATCAAAACTAGATTCGGAAAGCTCTCTTATACCTTCACTAAAGAAGCAAATTAACACACCTGACTAATCAGAAACACCTTTGAAGTCTTTTGCCTCAAACATTAAGATGCCCTGAAATAGGGGGACTATTATTTAGTCCCCCTATTATTTATTTATTTATTTATTATTTATAAGTGCTGTAATTTCTATATGACCAAACCAAAATGTATAAAAAATACCCTGAAATAAAAGCTCAAAATGTTCACTTCAACCATATACTAATTGTTTGATTACAACTTTTAAATTGTGGAGTACACAGCAAAATTGATAAAAAAAATGTCTTTGTCCCAAACGTTATAGTGTTCACTGTGGCATTAATAGTAGAATGTTATACTATTATATACACAAGATATAGATAATTTTTCATGATTTTCAACTGAAACTTCCTGTTAGGAAATGAAAACAACTTGAAGTAATAATACAAATGCCTGCTGAGATTCTTCCTGCTTCCTTCAGCTGAGAAACTAATCATTGTATTTTTCTGTGGGAATATATTGGTTACACCACAGGACCACGGCTGAATAATTTACGCTGAAATATATATGATCTAATCCAGTGGCGGCTGGTGCCTCAAAAAATTGGGGAGGACAGGAAGAAAACCAACCCACGGTGTCATGTTACTTTACACTAGTTGGCTACTTATCTCTACTTTCTTATGTTCAAGTTATGTTATGTTATTATGTTCAAATGTAGCAATAATCCAACTACCAACCTAATGCAAACTTGCTATACAACTAAGGTATGTAATGCACCCAAAGTTTATCCCCATCTTCCATAAGGAACAAATAACATATGGTCATTTATACAATGGCTTGGCTGAATACTCGATTCTTATTGGTCCAAGGGTGGGCATTATTCCTCAGTAAAGGGACACCTCAGCAAAAGAATAATGTTGCTGTTTAAACTGCTTTAGAATGCTGGATTTTTTTAGTGCATTGATTTTAGAACTGTTAAAATGCCATTTCATTTTTGTTACATCCCCTGCTCTTTTCAATGTCCAATTTCACAATTGATGGCAACGTTGAATCACATTTCTAGTTACAATTGCTAGCTTTATTTACGGTTGCCAGCCATTGCGCAAATCGGAATCGTCCCGTATTTGGACAGTAGAATAGGCGTTCCACATTTAACTCATGGCTATGGGACGCATTTTCATCCATATGTTTGTGAACGATTGCGTTTACAGTAACTGCTGTTTAGAATGCAATTCATTAGTTAGCTAGCTAGCTAGCCGGGATAACAAGCATGCCGTGAGACCATTCTGACCTAAAACCAAGAATTTTAATATTGGCTAGGTGACAAGAACCTGTCATAAAGCTAGCTGGCATTCAAAACCCGTTTCAGAGGGTCTTAGAAAACGTTGTCTACATTGCGCGACCACACCATTTAAAAAGTAAAACAGTGCTAGGGAGATGAATTTGATTGACTTACGGTTTCATGCAGTTTTATTAAATAATGTAATGACAAAAATGACCAAAATTGGTGCTAAACTGTATGGTATAAAACGTGAAGGAACTAATTTTTCTTGATAGAATCATTGTTTTCATAGAATTAACGAATAGAGGTTTTTGCTTAACAACGGTGCAAATGGAACTACCGACCAGAGTTTTGCTTGACAACAATAAAATAATATGCCCAAACGCCCGCAGAAGAATATTTCACTTTCAGCTGATTAAATCGATAAAAAATCAATAAATATAAAAGTAACCATATATAGTCATTGTTGGTAACCCGTTGTATAAGTGGAATAAACCCCTCCGAGCTGTCCCGTTATTGGAAAATAGTGAAGCCTACTTTGGGGCTGGTTAAGCGACCCTACATTGTTTTCCAATAACCGGACAGCCCGTCGTGGTTTATTCCTTACATATCATATTACAACACAAAGGATGAATATAAAAAAGGGGCCAGGTGAACGAGAAGGAAAGACACATCTCACTGCGGGATCTGGATGGGAATGAGCCTTGTGTGTGCATGTGTCACTAGAATTAGCATTTTTGATCATGGTTAGGCTATCTGTGGAGCTGGTCGTCCAGCAGTCTTGATCCTCACCTGCTGGCTGTGGCAACAAATAATCCACAAGATGTTCTTCCCCATCCCACTCTCTGCGTCTGCGTGCATGCCTCTCTGTGACCCCCTCACTAATGATGCCATTAATTGCCTCGTTAGCAATAGCAGCACTGCTCTCATCAAAATCCATTCTCGCTCTTAGCTCAGTCCTTCAGGGCAGCTACAACAAGCTTAACTGTTGCGTTGGCTAGTGCAAGTACTGCTTGATAAAAAAGGGAAACATAAATCTGAAAAAAGGACATTTGGACAACCTCCTCTGCATCTATGGACCAGCCTCCTCTGGTTGAAAAGGCTTAAATAAAATGTAATTTTTTAGTGACGTGTTTTAAAAGTAGTTCGCAATTTGCACGTTATAATAGTGGTAGAGGTAGATAATTGAAGATGAAATTTGGAAATTATCATTGGGCCAACGTGATGTCAATATTGTATTCTGGTTGTTGATTGGTTAGTCCTCCCTTGGAGCATCATTTTACGTGTTTTGGCCAATAACAGATTAGCATGAAAAAAAATTAAGTACATTAAATTGATTTAAGAGATCTCGCCCTAAGGAGGACAGCAGGAGCCCTTCCTCCTCTGCCACCCCCCCCCCCCCCCCCACCACCACCACTTCACACAGATTGCCCTTTCCCATCTCGCCTGCCCAGGTGTCGCTGTTAAAGCATTTTAATCAGAATTTCAATAATGGATTTTTTCCAGAGAAGAGATAAAAAATATTCTATGAATGATACTGAGATTTAGTAATGGTTTATTTCAACCAATTACTCCTTTTCATATTTTGATCTCCCTCTTGCCTCTCAAAAATAGAGGAGGAGCAACCTCCTCTGACTCTATGGACCAGCCTCCTCTGATCTAATCCAACAGCACTACCCTGGAAAACACACACAAACACGCACACACATATATTGTAATGTACTGTGGTTGTCCTATTTTGGAGATCCTAAATAAGTAATTTGATGCAATGATTTACTAATGGAGCATCTGGTTATACTCCGTCCCAAATTAGTCAGGAAGACCGATTCACTCCTTCCCAAATCAGTCAGAACGACCGATTCACTCCGTCCCAAATTAGTCAGGAAGACCGATTCACTCCTTCCCAAATCAGTCAGGAAGACCGATTCACTCCTTCCCAAATCAGTCAGGAAGACCGATTCACTCCTTCCCAAACCAGTTAGGAAGACCGATTCACTCTGTCCCCCTTTTCTCCCTTTTTCTTGCAGGTACAAAGTCAGTCACCTGGACAATGGTACATGTATGACCCTAACTTTAATCTCTGTGTGTGAAATGTACTTTTGTAATTTGTCTGCTTAAAAGCACCTCCTAAATGATTATATTGTAAATAGTAATTGACGATTGAAAATAAAAAATAATAGCAAATCTGTTTTAGGCAAATAAATAGTTTCTACAAGCAGTATAACTTCTTAGCTATAATGTGATTTGTAGTAATATACCGTCACAAAATCAGGGCAGTGTACTTAGTAGTTCAGTATGATATTAACATTTTAACAACAATTTCGTTGTTTGAATTTATTTTCTGGCTGTAACATGGTAACATTTTTGCAGTATAAAATGGTGATCTGTCCCTGTGTTTATCACAAGCACAGTAAACCATTTATATAGAGCTGAAATTAGCCTTAATATGGAACAGGTCACACAGGTAACTGCAATAAAGAAGCAGTGACAATTTCCATTATGATTATGATTACATTTTAATTCATAACAAAATTATTGGCACAGTACATAAAACTCCACACAGGTGCTCACTTCTCCGTCTGTTAAACTGAATGCAGATGTCACTTTAGTCACAGTTGAAAACACTAGCCAGTTGAGCTGTCTTTGTGACTTAATCTCCTGCCATCTATGGCCCAATAATTAATCACTTAGATCTTTTGCAATTGCCATCTTGATCCAAAATCGAGGTCGACTGGGCCTACTCAGCATTTTTATATATGCCACAGAGCATGATGGGATGGTAATTGCTTAATTGTATCATGCAGTACACCAGTATGAAAGCATCTGCATTCGTTATGTTTTTCCACTCATTTATTCTGGTTTTTCCTTTAATTTGTCACTGGGCTGTATGTATGTATGTATGTATGTATGTAAGCATGCAGGTATATATATGCATAAAAGTTATATATTTTACTTACCAATCCAGTGCTCAATGGAGAACCTCAGTCTGCATGTTAAATCCCTGCTGTGTGCAGGATGAGGGCCTGAGAACAAGCTGCATGTGACCTGTGCTGAGAAGAGCCCCCCCCCCCCCCCCCCCTTGGGGCCATGGCTTCTGCAGGACCAATTCACACAGGACTGTCATGCTCCCCCACCCCCAACCAAACCCAACCCAACCCTCTAAACATAGCTATAACTAATATTAAACTTTCATCTCAAAGCCTCATGCAAAGGTTTAAACAGAGCAGCTTAAGTTATATTTAAGTTATATTAAGTTATATTTAAGGAGCGTGGTGAGAGTGAGTTTTTTTTTTTTTGCTTACTCATCAATCTCAGGCGCTCCTATGTGCTTATAAAGGGTGTTTCTGCCACTGCAGCTCTTTGCAGTCCTGCTAAATGAAATAAACACATTAGGATTCCATTAGAACAGGTAGCGTGGGTCTCTTGACATTGACAGAATGAAGGATTCTGCATTTCATTTGATTAATGGTGTCTTTATTTAAACTGCTCATGGGCATTAAAATGGGATTATTGTTGCAGTGCGTGACAGCGTGCACACACAGTGATTATATACCTGTATTGTTCTCTATGTCCCTGAGGATACACAAGTAGAAACCTGGACAGGATAATTGAAGATGGTTGTCACAGCTGCAGGATTTAGCATTTTTCTCCTTCACCATGTGAGAAAAGGGCATATAGCTCATTTCTCACTAAAAAGCTGGAACATCATGCAGATCTGGCCTGTAATCTATTTTTATTTTTATTCTGTTGCAGTAGAACAAAAATAAATATGCAGCACAGCCACCAGTCTCTCTGTAGCTTCCTTATTTTTGTGCTTGCTGCCGCAAATGGACAAATTTAGAGAACCACATTACAGTGCAGAATAGGCATAGCTAATGTGAAAGTGCAATGTAAGCTGTAGGACATAAACATCTACAGTGAGTGTAACTAACAGTGCATGGTAAACGCCTATTGCTTTGAGTGGGGTCAGAATGCTATAAATGCCAGCAGAAGAGATTGTATTGCATGGGTAACAGGCCAATAAGAAAAGCACGCCATGACCCAGCAGGGCTGGATTACTTTGTGTTAGCCACAGAGGGATGGGGCGGTGAAACACTTCCAATTGTTCAAATTAAGTTAACATGTTGCGTTGTGTTAGTGTGTACTAGTCTGTGAGCTTGTCTCAGTCAGGCAATGTTATAGACAAAGTGTGTAAAGCAGGGGTGGGCTATTCCGGTCCTGGAGGGCCGGTGTGTGTGCAGCAGGTTTTTGTTTCCACCAGTTGCCCTGGGTAAATGAGCTGATTGACTGCGTAAACCAACACTGGTTCACTCGTAGATTAGATTACAGAAAAAAGAATTCATACAGGGACACAAGAACAGTCTTCGGCTGTCATTCACATGCTTATCAAGGAATGTAGCAAAAATGTCAGATGGTGTAAATGTTTGGGCTAATTGCATAATTAAGGCCAGAAGTTGGCATGAAAACCAGAAAAAGACATGGCCCTTGCTGTCTAATGGAGCTGCGTGAAAGACCACATACTCATCATGGCAGCTTCCTCATGAGCCAAAATGGATGATATTGAATATCATTCAGACTGGATAAACAATGGGCTGTAATCCAACATGACAGAGGTAATGATCAGTACTCTATGAGTTGGAGTGTTAAGGTGCCTGATGATCCAGTTAGATGGAATAAGGTGCTTTCACACATCAAATCAACTTTCTTTCCTAGAGGAAACACGCTTCCAAAATGTGAGCTGTTTTATGTGCTTCAGCGCTGGATGGAGCAGGCTTTCCGTTCAGAATTTTCCACAAAGGCACAAGGAGTAGCAAGGCGTAGCAACATTTGACGATAAAAAGTGCAATTCACAGCCTCTAGTGTTATCTCAGATTGAAACAAAACATTTAATTACTGTTACAAGCAAATATTTTAACAGTATATTAACTTAATGTTTTAATAAGTTAGTAGTGTGATCCCTCATTATCCAAATCAGATAAGTAGCCCATTCAGCCATTTTTAACTAATCAAAGTACTCTACTTTGAAACTGTAATTAAAGTAGCTCTAAATTATCAAGGACTCATTTTCATTGTAGAAAATAATATATAATGTGTAAGTACAGTCATATTTTCATTATGTGGGAAAGGACTTGTGTTGATTTTATGTTTGACTCGATGTGCACGTTACCCTTCAATTACATTGATGTTTGTATACACTGACACAGATTTAGTGAGACTGTAATATCCCTTTCTAGACCAAGTGAAAATTCCACTGTAACAGGAGCAAATGTTTTTTGTGTGATCATACTACTGTACATCACACATTAAAGGTTTATTATGAAAGCATAATCCAGTCATATTTCAAATTACATAGCAAATTGGCAATTTCTTTTTTCTTTTTCATTTGATGTATGCAAAAATCATGACATAATTCAAATTCAAATGCAAAATGCATCGCAAAATGCAAAAGTCCAGTTTGTGTTTTCAATTGGTGTGAGTGAAAGGTGCGTGTGCCTTGCAATAGATTGATTGCCTTGCGATGGATTGGTATTCCTGTCTCTTGCATGTTTGCTGGGATAGGCCCCAGCCCCCCATGAACCTGACCAGGAATAAGCAGGTTAGACAATGTATTAATATAATCAGGCCTAAGTGAAGAACATAATTTTAAATAATTGTGTCA
The DNA here is from genome assembly GCF_013347855.1 of Anguilla anguilla. NCBI lineage: Eukaryota > Metazoa > Chordata > Actinopteri > Anguilliformes > Anguillidae > Anguilla > Anguilla anguilla. The sequence continues at coordinate 101,112 of NC_049215.1, read as the reverse complement.
TATTTCCATGCCAGAAAGTTACTGAACAGCAAGTTGCCTTAATACATTTTACAATATGTTAACTGTAAATACAATTACAGTACAGTATCTAATTAATTTCAAATTTATTTCAAACTCAATTTATCTCAAAATCAAAATATTTGCTCTCTACCCACCGTGCTGCAAGTAGGTCATAAGGAGTCTATTACCCTTTTAGTAATAGCCACGGCTGTCTCTTTCTCATGAATTCTGGGAAATCACCTGGCCCCAAAGGGTCTCCATCTGACATTTACAAAAAAATAAATAAATCTTTGGGCCTACTTTACCCACTTATCTGTTATCTGTTACTGTCAGATCAAACAGTTGGGATTGCCTGCATGTTTTATCAGTAGATGAAAGGCAAGGATTCCTCGGAATGTGGCACCTATCATTTAATCGCTGCTGAACACGTAATTATTCTGGTGAAAGTACTAGCAGGCAGTCTGTCTTTCCTAATATTGTTATTTTTTCATTAACCCCTTCATGCAAGACCCCCTACTGGCCAGGATGCTGGCAACCTGAGATTGCTCAACTCAGACATTCAGTGCTCTTGTAACCAAACTGTGAGTGTAAACAACACTCTATCTTTTTTTGTAGATGATGAACGACAACTCCATAGGCTATACTCGTCACCTAGGGCATGAAAAATACTCATTCAATTTTACTGTGTGCTGATATGTGCTAGATGAATGTTAAATTTCCCTTGGAGTGATCATAAATAGTAACAATTGTTAAATGTCATTCCACTCCCACACAAGAAAAGATTGCATAATACAGAGGACAGAAAAACATTTGAGAGTGAATTATTATATATTTAGGTATATGTAGCACAGTGTGTCACAATGTTTTTGCATTATTTTTCAATGTGATATGATATCAATGTTTCATCTTTAACCATCATAAGGGGCAACTTTACATGATTTATAATGGAGAAAAAGCATTTTATTCAGTTTGGAGAGGTTTTGGACAGGTTTTTGGACCCCAAACATCTTAGACCCCTATACTGATGAAAAGATTCCCACTGGAAACAGATGCAAAAGTGGGTTGTAGTGAAATATATGATTATGCTATGATTTAACGCCAATGTACAATTTAGACATTTTGGATAGATTTGGAGACGCTAAGGGACACCAGCGTAAACTGGTTACTTTTGCTTCCTAGAACCTCTGCATAATCACCGTCAGATTTTGCTCACTTGTGGACAGGGAGTTAGGATTCGGGACATGTACATTTTTATTTGTTTTATTTATGTGATCTCTCTGAATTTTGTTTCAAACTAAAGGAGAATAGCTTCAGTATGGCAAGTTTAATAAGATAATAGTGTTTGTGGCACTAAATATTGTGTCTTGCTCCATTTAAGCCATTTTTTGAGTCTCTGTGATACTCATACCTGGAGTTATCCCAACCATCCATCCATTATCTATATACTTATCTTATCCTCAGCAGGGTCGCAGGGGGGTGCTGGAGCCTATCCCTGCATGCATTGGGGGAGAGGCAGTAATACACCCTGGACAGGCCGCCAATCTATTGCAGGGCACACACACCACTCACACACTCATACCTATCGGCAATTTAGGGTCTCCAATCAGCCTACCTGCATGTCTTCGGAGTGTGGGAGGAGTGCCCGGAGGAAACCTATGCGGACACAGGGAGAACATGCAAACTCCGCACAGAAAGGCCCCAAGCCGAGGTTCGAACCCACGACCTCTGAGGCGACAGTGCTACCCACTGCACCACAGTGCCACCCTTAACTGGAATTATAAAGTCTTAAATAAGCACCCCCTGAAAGGGCAAGGATTAGCCTGATTTAGCATCAGCGCAAAAGGGATTAAACAGGATTTATTAATCCTAAACCTGTTTAATATTATTAATGCACCTTCTTTCAACCCGGCTCCAGAGTATCCCATCTCTAGGTTAACACAGCTGAGGTCAATTCCATCTAAGTTTAGTGCATATGACGGACATTTTCTTTACGGTTTCTTTAAGTGCAACTGATTGATCCCCACAGGCAGAAAGGGCCTTTGATCGGGTGGAATGGGAGTATTTCTTATAATCTTTGGAAATTGGAACCTAATTTTCATTTTGTGGACTAAACCTCTGTAGTTATCCTCCGCTGATACTGTTCAAAGAGGTAATATGTGCTCTGAACACACAAAGGGGTGCCCCTTGCCACCAGTACTATTTGCACTGGTAATTGAAGGCCTGTCTGCTCTCTGTACTGTAATCAGCAAGTGCAGGATTCTACCCAGAAGGACATGAAACAAAGCTCTCCATTACATAGACCCTCTTCTTCTGTGTCTCAGATGCCTCTTTTCACACTAGCCTGGCTGTTTCTGAATTAGTTAATTCTCTGTACATAATCTGAATTTCAACAAGGGTAAATTATTCCAAATGAATGGCCGTGAATCAATGGCTCAGTATACAGGATTTCCATTTAAGATGGTGAAGATTGACATATCATATCTTCAACCAAGGCATAAATTGACTTTTTAACATCAATTAAAATGAAAATATGCTCCCTAAATTGTGCTGCCTTTCTAGCCAGTGCCAGTTTTCATGCCATTAACATTTTTAAGCATTTTGGTTCTTTTGCTCTGCTTACATATATTCCTGTGTGGAAATGGCTTTCCTACAGAGACCCAGGTAACTGGGGCTCTCATTGCCCACCTTCCACCATTATGGCTCTGCCTACATTCCTGTGTGTCATGCTAGTGATAATACAGCACACAGGACCTTCAGGGATGAGTATGGAGGCAAGGTCATGCAGTTCAACCTCTTTATCATATCTGGGTCATTTACCTGCAGCAGTCAAGGTATATACATTTCAAACTTACAAACCAAACATGGATTTGGCTAACACAAATGTTTTATAAGTCATGTTTGACAACATTGTAGCATGGAAAATTGTTTAACTCTCCCTTTAATTTTTAACTCCATAAACCTCTTTCCAGAAATGCTATAATTAGGTTCAATTCAATTCAATTTTATTTGTATAGTGCTTTTTACAAAGAACTATCACCAAGACACTTTACAGCGTAGCAAGAGACAAAGCAAAAAGAGCAAACACCAGGCCTGAACCCCCAAATAGCAAAACTCCCAGTGGGGAGAAACCCTCAAACGGTGGCAAGAAAAAACTCCCCAATGGGAAGAAATCTCGAGAGGAACCCGGCTGTAGAGGGTGAGCCCGTCCTCCACCAAAGTAGCAGACAGCAAATAAAATGGGTTGAGCAGGTTACAGCTGAGGTGAAAGCTAACAGGAATAACAGAAGACCAAATGGTAGAGTTCAGAATAGTGCAGTCTCTCAACTGCTGGATGATGCTTAGGAAACACACGGTAGCGTTGCTTTGGAATGCAGCTTCTTTAATTTCTGTGAGGCAAGATAGCTTATATTTTTTGTAGTACAGTAACTTGGCGTCATTTTGATATCAATACTTTTAATGGCAAGCCTAGATTTTGCCAGTTTGAATGAATGAGTTATAGACAGTGCTTTGTATGTGTGAGTGACCTGGCATTTTTGTAGGTTGAGAACGTGTTTTTTATGAGATACAATTTACTATAGTCGGTGGTTTAAAAACTCTCAAATTTCACGCTATGGAGTCGCCAATTATTAACGATTTTTCAGGTTTTCATTCTTCAACCAGCATGTTATCACATGGGGCGAACGGGTTAGAAAGTTGTAGCAGAGGGGGCTGAATGCATACTGTAGGTGTTTCACTACTATGCCTCCTTCTTACCGTAATGAACCTGTCCTGGTGACATTGAATGTTAAGGATTTTCAGTTCTTTTTGGGATACAGCTTTGGCTATTATGGAAATGTCTGTAGGTGTATTAACCAAATGTTTTAAGGTATAGATTTCCATAAGTATAAGGAATTACAGCATGGGGTTTCCCAGGCCACCCCTCACACCTCAAATTGCTACCCCTCCCCCCCCCCCCATCCCCCAGTTCCTGCTCTCTGTGTCCTAATGTCAAAATAGCCAAATGGTGAATTACAGGTTCCTGACAAAATTTATTTATCCTACATTGTGGAATACCCCATTTCCATATGGGTAGCCACCACAGCCCTTGTGGTTTGTTCTTCAGCACAGTTACTCCTGACTCGGTCCATAGAGCCCCACACAGGTGATGAGTAATAATTCAGTAATAGGGGAGCAGATGGCAGTGAGTCTGGAACATATACAGACCGCTCTACAGCGAGCCTCAATCACAGGTTGTGTAGGTGCGGAAGAGCTGCTTTTGTTCCATTTCATGGCTGCTTAGAAGACGTGCATTTCACCCCCCCCCCCCCCACCCCCCACCACCACCATCATCACATCACCACCACCAGCACCACACCGATTCTGGCGAAGGAAATTAGCCTCACCATGCGTTATTCACTTCTAATTATCTCACTAAAAACCATATTTGGCCACCGTCCATTTACTGTTTACCTCCCGACTTCCATCAAACACACATTCAACCATGTGCACTTCATTTCTTTTGCTGTTAATGCGGAATCAAGCGCACGTGTGTTCTTTTCCCTCCATTCTCTTCCACAGTGTGGGACATCTCCCCTCCAAACGGGCGGAGATGACGGGGCTGAAAGGAGGGCTGTGTGTGCAGGGGTGGGTGGCAGGCTGGGGGCAGGGGGGGATGGCGGCGAGAAACATATGGAGTCCGTGGCTGAACCGCTGTGTCCCTGGTAAAGCCGGAGTGCAGCTGCGGTGGTAGCAGCTGGAGGTTGTTAGCCGGTGGGGGGGGGCTGAACTGAGATGTCTCCACCGTCATCTGCTATCTGAGCTCGCCGCTCTTAAAGAAAACCTCATGTTGCTCACTGGCCAGAGGCGTGGGATGAGCTGGGGTGGGTGGGGGGATTTCAGTTCATTAGTGGAACTGACAAACTCCAAGCCACGCCCTTTCCCAATGTATGGACTGTTACCTTCATCACGGATGCCTGGAATAGTTTAAAGTGATGCAGGCCACTGAGAGCAGTGGTTTGCTGGTGATATAACTACTTGTTATAAGCATAATTTGCTTGTTGTATTTGGTTGTAAAAAGCTTGTTACTGTGATAAGCTTGACTTGTGATAGGTGTAATCTGATTAAAAACACATTTTCAACGTACAAAAATTCCAAGTCACTCACACATACAAAGCACTGTCTATAAGTTATTTATTCAAACTGGCAAAATATAGGCCTGCCATTAAAAGTATTGATATCGAAATTACGACAACTTACTGTGCAAGAAACATTATTGGCTATCATAGCTCATATAAATTAAACAGGCTGTATTCCAAAGCAATGCCACCCAATTGTTTCAACTAACTTGGCCCTGTGTGTACAAGCTTACAGTACATAAATGGGGCAAACATACAGTATGTGTGGAATTTTGATATCAATACTTTTAATGGCAGGCCAAGATTTGTCCAGTTTGAATGATAGTGCTTTGTATGAGTATGTGTTGTATGCTCTGTATGTGCATTTTTGCATGCTGAAAACGTGTTTTTCATCAGAAATAATGTCTTTTTGTACTGTGCGTGTTATGTGTAACTGATAGTAGTAATTCATAAAAAAATAAATGTAGGCTATGACAGACATGCATACACATAAATGCATGCAAACACACACAGCCTACATTCTGAAAGAAACATATAGGCATGGATTCAATTATTTTTCCTTTACAGTGAATGTCAAATAAATGAAAGTGTTTGTCATATTTTTAAATGGAAGTGTTTTGATAGGCTATTGCACACAGCAGTCCTACTAATTGTTTGTATGTTGGTAGAGGATCTATCAGGCTGGCTATTATTAATTTAGAAATGTTGCTTTGCAGGGTAGCTACAGTAGCCTAGTTAAAATGTAATTATCAGTACAGACACAGCAGTGAATGTGAACTGTTTTTGAGTTAAGGAAAATCTATATACCTGACATGAACAAGTCATTATCTTGCACCAGTTTCTATACAATGTTATCTTCCTGACCGAATCACAATGCAAATATTGGAGCTTAATTTTGAAGGCGTTTGTATCTGTACTAACACACACTCGGTCTGTCATCTCGTTTGCAAGGTAGCTAACGTTAAACTCAGTGAAAATTCTGAGAAGAAAACTGTTTAAAGTGTGGGTATATTTTATTTGGATTTCAGAAATAAGAATGAGTTTCTTACAAAGATTGTACATATGCAAAAGCAATAGTTAAAGCCAGCAAATCAGTAATGAGGTTTGCTTCAGTTCGAGGGGGGGTTTTAACCCGCATTCTGTCACTCAGCCAAAAAGTTCTGAAGACAAATACAGTACCCAGTGAGCTACAAGGGAAGTAGATGTCAAGCTGCAAAGTTTTTCTGTTTTAAACATGCCCATGTTTATATATGTCCATTTTGTGTCTGTATCCTATGTTTTTATTGGGTGATGTACCAAATGTTCAAAGGGGAGACGTGTCCTTTGTGGGCCTGGAGTATTTGGCAGGAAAAAGAATAAGGAAAAAACACAAAATCCCCTAAGTTTGGGGCTTTATTTTGTGCAAAGTTGTTTGTGAAGGTCAGAAGGTACAGAAACGAATGTGTTAAAGGACTGAGAGTCTGTGGTTATTGTGGTCATTTCTCTTGGGAACCCTGAAAAGGGCTAAACTCTCTGTGCTGTATGCGTATGGGACATGCCATCCCAATCAATGTGGTATGCCTTTATGATGATCCTTTCAAACCCAGGTGCCTGCTCAATTCTCACAAATTACTGACATAATTACTCTCTCAGCCGATTATTCCACATTAAAGATCATATTATGATGGAATAAATTCAAACACGTTTTAGGGTAAATAGTTAATTTTTTTTTTGCACAGCTAAGACCTAATATAGAGTTTCAGGGGAGAGATGGCAGATGCTGGCAAAAAGGAAATGCACTCCTCTAACAAAGCACAGCCATCACCCTCCACTCTGTCCCTGAACTGTGTGGCCCCTGTACCCTGATCTGTGTGGCCCCTGATCTGTGTGCCCCCTGAACCCTGATCTGTGTGTCCCCTGAACCCTGACCTGTGTGCCCCCTGAACCCTGATATTAGTTTAGTTTAGTTTAGTTTAGTTTATTTGCACACAGTAAAAGAAAAAACAAAACAAAATACAACCTGTACCCTGATCTGTGCGCCCGCTGAACCCTGATCTTTGCCCCTTTCAAAAATCTAAGGAGGAATTTCACTGAAAACGATCTGTAGGATATGTTCCAGTCTGATCATTTATTGCTGCTGTTTATTTATCTTTTCTATGATACAAGAGACACTCAACAGCACAGGAGAGCATTCCAGCTAATGCAATGTGTAACATTTAGCTTGCAACGGGGAAATTAAAACCATAATCTTCTGTCAAACAGCCCGGGCCTCCTTGCTCAGGGTGTGCTGCAGACCAGGAAAAGGTCACAGGTCACAGACAAGAAGTCTTACATTCTCTGTGCCTACATAAACAATATCCCCAATGTGGGAGTCATTTTGCAGTTCAAACACACCATATTTACAGACTCCCGCTTTCACTGATCATCAACAGGACTGCTGAGCTAAATGACTCCTAAATCCAGCATCCGCCACTTTACAGTTCAAACATGCAAGTTATTTTAAGTTTCACTGACCTGGGAGGTCACATGATCGCCAGCTTCTCTTCATCACAGAATGTGCTCAGCAGACAATGGCACATCCCCAGTGTGAGGCAGGAAATGTGTTGTTACTCACATTCAGTTACAACGAAGCCAAAATAAAGTAAGACAAATTTAATGATTGGTAAGGGAGGGATTTCATTTTCTGCTGTAATGAAAAAAAAGAAATAAGAAAAAAAAGAATAACTTTGGCTCAGTCATTTCTGATTTCACTGGCTGAATAGGCTAGTTTAATGCCCTGATTTCACTGGCTGAATAGGCTGGTTTCATGCCCTGATTTCACTGGCTGAATAGGCTGGTTTCATGCCCTGATTTCACTGGCTGAATAGGCTAGATTCATGCCCTGATTTCACTGGCTGAATAGGCTAGTTTCATGCCCTGATTTAACTGGCTAAATAGGCTGGTTTCATGCCCTGATTTCACTGGCTGAATAGGCTGGTTTCATGCCCTGATTTCACTGGCTGAATAGGCTAGTTTCATGCCCTGATTTAACTGGCTAAATAGGCTGGTTTCATGCCCTGATTTCACTGGCTGAATAGGCTGGTTTCATGCCCTGATTTCACTGGCTGAAAAGGGTAGTTTCATGCCCTGATTTCACTGGCTAAATAGGCTGGTTTCATGCCCTGATTTCACTGGCTGAATAGGCTGGTTTCATGCCCTGATTTCACTGGCTGAAAAGGCTAGTTTCATGCCCTGATTTCACTGGCTGAATAGGCTAGTTTCATGCCCTGATTTCACTGACTGAATAGGCTAGTTTCATGCTTTGTATCAATTTCTCAGCAAATCGAAACTCCTGGAAAAAAATGGCTTTTCGTTTTTGGAATGCATACAAATTTTTTATATGAATTATTTCTAAATTTACAAAACATGGATTAGCCTTTTTTTAGAGAGTTCAGTTTACTGATCAGCCACAACATTAAGACCGATCAGCCACAACATTAAAACCACCTGCATCTTTCTGCTTTTTCTGATGTAATATTTTATTTTCCGTGTTTGTAATCAAACACTTCACACGTGGCCAAAGTGCAGACTCAGCGCTTTTATTAAAGGGTATTCTTATACAATTTGGTTTCACCATGTACTACTTACAGCAGTTTTTATACATAGTTCCCCATTTCAGTGTTTTAGACAAATAAACATAATGTCAAATAAGAGTCATGTTTTGTATTTGGTTGCATGTCCTTTGCATGCCATGACTTCCTGATGTCTGTGACCTATTAACTGCCCCTTTTCCACAAAGGCATTTTGAGGGCCGGTTCGGAGTCGGTGCCTAATCGTGAACCAGTTCTTCGCTTTTCGACCGCAAAAGAACTGGCTCTCGGCCAGGAAAACTGGTTCCAAAGTGGCACCAACACTTGGCTGGTCTGGAACCAAGAACTGCTTACGTCAGGGGCTGGGGGCGGGATTATCGTGACCAACCAAGACCAACTAAAACTTTGTGACCTCCAGGTAGAGTGAGATCACCTTTGTTCGACAGACAGAAAAACGTAAACTGATTTGCAACTATATATGAAATAGGCAAAATATTGGCATCAACCTGTACCTACTTATATAGTAAAAAATATCCTTGTTATCCCCCAGTGGTTATTTTTTCAGTAATTTCGCGATTTTTTTCTGTGCCAGCAAATAAGTCAGAGGTAGTCCAGCGCTAACTTTTGGTTGCTAAGGGGACGTGTATCGACCACCCCATATAAATGAATGGAATTTGACATAAATACTCAGTTTGAGATTGGTTAGTATCTGAACACCCTGCCTTGGCCCATCTGATAGTGGTGTTGAGATTGGTTAGTAACTGGACACCCTGCCTTGGCCCTGGCTGATAGTGGTGTTGAGATTGGTTAGTAACTGAACACCCTGCCTTGGCCCTGGCTGATAGTGGTGTTGAGATTGGTTAGTATCTGAACACCCCGCCATGGCCCATCTGATAGTGGTGTTGAGATTGGTTAGTAACTGAACACCCTGCCTTGGCCCATCTGATAGCGGGGTTGAGATTGGTTAGTAACTGAACATCCTGCCTTGGCCCTGGCTGATAGCGGTGTTGAGATTGGTTAGTAACTGAACACCCTGCCTTGGCCCTGATAGTGGTGTTGAGATTGGTTAGTAACTGAACACCCTGCCTTGGCCCTGATAGTGGTGTTGAGATTGGTTAGTAACTGAACACCCTGCCTTGGCCCTGGCTGATAGCGGTTTTGAGATTGGTTAGTAACTGAACACCCTGCCTTGGCCCTGATAGTGGTGTTGAGATTGGTTAGTAACTGAACACCCTGCCTTGGCCCTGGCTGATAGCGGGGTTGAGATTGGTTAGTAACTGAACACCCTGCCTTGGCCCTGTCTGTGTAGTCACCCATGTGTAGAATTAAAGCAATATTTAATGAGTCTGAGAAGCCGGTGAGAGTAATGGTGTCGTATCACCAGTGCACAACAGAGCGGCCATGAACAGAGCCCATATCATACCTGTTCTGGAAGCTTCTCATTGGCTGCCTGGGAATTTTATAATGCACAGGACATCAGCACATTTAAGACCCAACTGAAAACTGATTTTCAGTCCTACTTCTTCAATCACAATGATTGATGAAGTTTGTCATCGCACACAAACACACTGCAGGTCAGGAGACTTTTTAGTATCAGAAATGTATTGTGCTTAGATCTTCTGCTCAACCTCATCATGCTCACCTACACATCGCTGGCCTCACTGCAGGAAATGGCAGGAATGAATACTGTGTTTAAAGGGAGAGTCCGAATGCTGCATGTCCTCTGAGAATACCAGCTGCCTTGGATTCATGGTGACCTCTCATTGACCTCAGGATCACACACACACACACACACACACACACACACACACACGCAAACAGACACCCACACACACACACATACACACAAACAGACACAATTTAACTGTGACATGAAGCCTCGCCTGGCTGCATTGAGAATGTAAAAATTCACTCCATGTGAAGTTTAACTTGATCTGACTTGACACCGCATCAGAGCAGGGTGGGCTAAGACCCAGGCCAGGCCTCTTTAGGTTATTGTTGTGTTGGCATCTCCTAGCTTTTCGCCAGTGTCCTGCAGAGATGCACTCAGTGCTAGCGCTCCTGCTATTAGCATTGTGGCTGTTAGCTTCCCACCAGTGTCCTGCAGAGAAGCGCTCAGTGCTAGCGCTCCCGCTATTAGCAGTGTGGCTGTTAGCTTTTCTTCTTCTTGTGAAATTGTGCGTCACTTTGTCAGAGTGCCATGGTTTCCAGGGTCATTTTCCTTAGTCCCTGACATGGCTGACCCTCCATCAGCAGCGCTGGGGGTGTGGGCAGTGGGAATGGCGCATTGACCCCGTTCCTGCATGACACACAGACACATCCTCTCCCAGCCTGGCCTTATTAGGAGCTGCTGCGCCCGTCCGGGGCCCAAGGAACTGGAGGAGGTTCTGACTGCGGAGAGAGGAAGTCCATCTGGGAACGCCGGTTGAGTCATTTATGAGCGCTGCAGCCCGTAGCGGAATGCCTGGTAAACGTTTCCTGCTGCACAGCCCGCCTGCTTCTTGGGCCCGTGCCAGAGAGCAGGATGGGGCTACTGGCCCCAGAAAGATAACAGCTCTGTAAAGAAGAAGACAAGAAAAAAAACAGAGATTTTTAGCTTGGGTAAACAAGAATCATTACCTCTCATTAAACTTCTGGCTGTTAGACCCACAGACTGCCAGGTCTTTTGGAACATCACTACTGATTCTGACTTCACATCTGCAGAGCATTAATACAGAGAGAAATCCCACATTCCACATTATTATGTTCAGGAAAAATATATTATCATGAGAAAGGTGAACTCTGAAGTCGAACGACTGACGAATACTGACTGTAAGTGTTGTTGTAGTAGTATAGTGGAAGGGAATTATATTGATAAAAGTACAGCAGGCATGGGTGAACATCAGCAGTTCGAGTAGAAGCAGCTGAGGCTGTAAGGGCGATGGTTTTGTGGTGCAGTGTGAAGTGCGAAGGTTTGTGTGCTGTACTAATGCGACTGTGTGGCATTGCAGGGCACGGGTTTGTGTGCTGTACTAATGCGACTGTGTGGCATTGCAGTGTACGAGTTTGTGTGCTGTATCGCATTACTAATGCGACTGTGTGGCATTGCAGGGCACAGGTTTGTGTGCTGTATCGCATTACTAATGCGACTGTGTGGCATTGCAGGGCACGGGTTTGTGTGCTGTATCTCATTACTAATGCGACTGTGTGGCATTGCAGGGCACGGGTTTGTGTGCTGTATCGCATTACTAATGCGACTGTGTGGCATTGCAGGGCACGGGTTTGTGTGCTGTACCGCATTACTAATGCGACTGTGTGGCATTGCAGGGCACGGGTTTGTGTGCTGTATCGCATTACTAATGCGACTGTGTGGCAGTGCAGGGCACGGGACCTGGAGCGGGCGCAGGGGATGGTGCCCCATTGTGCCGCACCGTTGCAGCTGGTACAGAGGGGGCAGTGAATCAACAGAGGTGGCCATGTCGGAGTGCGTTTTCCACTTGAGATCATCCCTCCTGAGGGAGAGGCTGCACTGCTGAGCGCCGAGACGCACAGCTGCAGCCCCCTTGCGCCCCCCAACCCCCCCACCCCCCTCCTTCGGCTACCCAGCGGCCCCCGCCCCCACTGGCCTGCTCGCAGTCGCCGCTGTTCTGGAATGCGTTCCGCGTCCCGCGCTGCGCACACCCCCACAGCGTCTCCACACGCTACAGCATCGCTGGGACACACATCACTACGCCTCACGCATTGCGCTTTTAAACCTGACGCACATAAAACTGACACAGCACAGCTACAGCACTGTAGCCCAGCACACAGAGAAACTTCCAGTGAAATGTAAATACAATATTAGAATATACTGAAAATATATTAATATAGTATACAGTGCAGTTTGTAAACTATTTGGACAGTGACACAATTTTGTTGTTTCTTATTTCGGTTCTGTACTCCAGCACATTGGATAGCAAACTCTAAAATGGCTGCCCTGTTCTTGAGACTTACGAGCGGTTTACATCCTGCAGTGAATCCTCCGAGGTTAGGCTGGTGTGATGTTCTCTTCATGGTAGCCTTTGACACATCCGCGCCTACATCCTGGAGTGTGTTCTTGATCTGTTCGATAGCTGAAAAAGGGTTTTCTTCACAGTTGAAAGTACTCTTCAGTCACCACTGCTGTGGTCTTCCATGGTCTGCCAGGCTGTCTTAACTACTGCTTGTATTTTTTCTATAGACTGCGTTGTTGCCATTCTCGTTGTGTTAGTGTTTAACCTTCAGGGTCCAAGTTGAACTATGCGGTAGTTCCCTGCACTTGGACCGGTACTTCTCTCTAGGGTTTTCGTCATACTTGTTCCTGGTTATGGTTATACACTTTGTTGTATGTCGCTCTGGATACGAGGGTCTGCCAAATGCCTGTAATGTAATGTAATGTTTGCTAACACCAGTGTGTTCTGGCTTCTTAGCAATGTACCAATCAGTTGATCTACACACACCCAATGTTAGGACTATGTCTCTGTTTGATTTATTCTGATTTTTCCCAATGCAAATACCACACCTAGAATCAAGTCAAGTCCTTTTGTTAGCTTTCTTGGGGCGACTCTGTATGAAAAGGGCTCTAATTACTGCAGGGATCACCCAATATGGATGAATGCCCTCCTATTAAAGCTGACAGTCCACACGTTATCCTCATATTCATTGTTTCATTTAAAATCCAGTGTTCTGGAGTACAGAGCCAAAACAACAAAAATTGTGTCACTGTCCAAATACTTTTGCACTGCACTGCTTTTACAGTATATATTGCATATATTCTTTGTAAATAAAAGATTTTGCATCCAAATATGAACAGTATCTTGCAGTGCATTCTAATTCTAAGGCAGTTTAATATCAGCACTGTATTATAGGGAATGTAAGTCACAGGTTTAGATTCTCGCTGTAGCACTGTGTTTGTACTGAACCAGATCTGCCTCAGTACATATCCAGCTGTATAACTGGATTGTATGTAAAATTGTAATCCTTGAAAATTACCTCGGTTCAGTCAAAATTATGGAAATACTTGACCATTTTCTATATATGGTGGCTTAGTTGTTTGGTTGATGCATGTTAAGAGCCTAGATGAGGCTATACCAGCTTCTGATTGTTCATTTGAACTTTGGATGTGACAAAACATAAGTGCTGTTCACAGAAGAGCCTGCTGACATAAGTCACGCAAAGCTAGTCAAAATGTGAAAAATGCTGTCAGCACAGATGCATCCAGACTGAACTCAGCCAAAAAGATCTCATCTCTGCTGAAGACAATGCTCCATACTTTACACACTGCAAATACATTGGCATATTTTCAAAAACATGCTTCAATACATTGAATAATATCAATGTACAATCACATTTTGTGATTTGAATGTTTTTAACTGAACATTCGAATGCTGAATCTCGAATGTAACAATCACTACTTGTGACTGAAAGCAATGGAGTTCTAGAACACTAACTTAAAATTTTGAATAAAACGTTCAAGAAAGCCTGCTGTTCAAATGGTTAATGCCTGATGATACTATCAGAACAAATTTCCATTGTATAAAATCATGAATTCCAATATATTGCATATCCATTTATGGGATATAATATGTATTGTTGCATAAGAGCTCAGATTAGCAAAGAACAGAACACACGGAAAGCAGTGGCTGGCTATTACTCTTGCTGGTTTTCATAAAGTGAAAACGTATCTTTGTTGATGTTTGAATATCTGAAATACCTGAGGAGTACATGCCGTTACCATTTTCCTGAAGCATGCAGGCATCATAGTGTACATCTTTAGAGTAATAGTCCAGTTTACATTTTTTAAAATGTTCTGTATTCTCGTACTATGTGTTTAGCCCTATGCACAGTAACACATGGGCTGAGGCTTTCCTGAATCTTTAGGGCAACGGAGTCACTTTCCAGGAGACCAGGTGTGGGAGCATCAAAATGAAAGGAGTGAGGAACTCCTGCATTTTCACCCGAAAGCGCCACATGCTGTGAGTGGTTTTCCTCGTACAGGTGCTGTGTATAAGCACAGGCCACAGGCCCTGCCTTTGTCCAGCTGCTAAAGACTGACATCGCAGACAGAGCCCCTCCCCTTTGTGTGTCTCAGGGGCTGTGATTGGCTGATGGATTTTCCTCCTCCAGAGGTGAAAGCAGCAGGTCTTCACTCCAGTATGTCTCCTTCGAACCTACTCCCCTCCCCTACCCCCACCACCCACATTCTGACTTTAATGTTGCTCTGAGAACAACAGCGCCCCCTGTAGGATAGACTCCCAGTGTGACTCCTCCAGACACATCTGCACAGGACCTGTGCAAGCCAGGATAGCAGCTACAACCACCCCCCACCCCCCGCCCCCCCCGCCTTCCATGGTAGTTTCGGGGCAAGCGGCAGCCCCTCCCTCTTGCACTTCAGGGTTTTGACATTAGCCCCTCCTCCCTGTATAGCGCTGGAGCCGTCTCTGGCCTCTGGACAAGACAGATGCTCCAGAAGTGATGCATGCTGGGATGCTGGCTGCAGGATGCTACTGTTATTCATGCCCCACTCGTTAACAGCTGTCACATCAGTTCCACACCACACAACACTCCCACAGGCTGCTCCCCTTTGGCATCTTTTCACCATGTAGAGAAAAGAGAGGGCTACAGGTAGAGATGGGATCACAGTACAGAGAGGGTTACAGATAGAGATGGGATCACAGTACGGAGAGGGTTACAGATAAAGATGGCATCACAGTTCAGCGAGGGTTACAGATAGAGATGGGATCACAGTACAGAGAGGGTCACAGATAGAGATGGGATCACAGTACAGAGAGAGCTACAGATAGAGATGGGATCACAATACAGAGAGGGCTACAGATAGAGATGGGATCACAGTACGGAGAGGGTTACAGATAGAGATGGGATCACAGTACAGAGAGGGTCACAGATAGAGATGGGATCACAGTACAGAGAGGGGTACAGATAGAGATGGGATCACAGTACAGAGAGGGTTACAGATAGAGGGGTTTGTAGCACAGTGGGTAAGGAACTGGGCTTGTAACCGAAAGGTCGCAGGTTCGATTCCCGGGTAGGGCACTGCCGTTGTACCCTTGAGCAAGGTACTTAACCGAAATTGCTTCAGTATATATCCAGCTGTATAAAATGGATACAATGTAAAATGCTATGTAAAAGTTGTGTAAGTCGCTCTGGATAAGAGCGTCTGCTAAATGCCTGTAATGTAATGTAATGTAATGGGATCACAGTACAGAAAGTGCCACAGAGGGGAGGGTAATCTTAGCTGCAGAGTTGACGATACTATCCGGGTGATTCTCAATGTCTGTACTTGTGGGTTCTTGCGGTCTTGTAAACTCATGTGACATCATATTTAACGGCCCAAGTCCTGTTCCAAAAGCAAGAACGCATAGAGGTTAAAGATCCCGGAAGTGGTCTTGATTCCCATCAAATATCGAGAGATGTATCCTTAGCCAACAAGAACGGACCTAATATCCTGCCATTCATTGCGCGATGGCAGATGAGATGGGCCAAGCTCCCAATTAATTTTTTTAGTTTTCTCATTTCACCCATAGATGTTACTAAAATCATTCTAAGAATGAAAATGAGGCCAGAAATGTGTTATAATATAATAGCTGAATTTCAGCTCATTTTAGCCATACAACATATAACTGAAAACAAAACTCGGCTCGGCAGACTCGCAGAGTTAAGAGTCGGTTACATTAGAGACCAACTCATAGCCAGATTATAATTATTAAGTGTTAGTCAAGCCAAATTAATCTTTTTTAGTTCTCATTTCACCAATAAATGTGATTAAAATCTTCTAAGAACAAAAAAGAGGCAAGAAATATGTCGAGTGCATCAATGGAGGCCACAGCATTGTGTGCTGTAGCAAATGCTGGCTAGATGTTAGCTTGTACAGAGAGCAATTTTAAATGGTCAGAATAGTTTGGCTACCTTGTTGGCACTAGCTTGGCTGCATCGAGTTAACCAAGCCTGCCCTTGTTGCTATAAGCACTATAGATTTTTTGATTTTTGTCAGTATAGAAAGCAATTGTGAATGAAGCAACCTAAATGTATTGGCTAGCTAGAGAACAGCGGATGGAAGAGACTTTTGTTCACTTTCATATTTAGTAGGCTACAATTAGCGTTAGTCTAGAATTTAAACTGTTTATTGAAACTATACCCCAAACCAATGTACAGCAGCCTTTGTAAGAAACTAGAATACACCGGGGAGGGAGACTGTCAGGAAAGGCTGCTAACGTTGACATTTGCAGTGGTAGGTATCCACACGTCACAAGCACGCATTGCATCTCAAATGCATATAACAACGTTCTCTGTCCTTTCATTCCTGCAAGTGCGGTCTTCCACAAGAACAGACTGCACAAGAATGAAAGTCCGGACTTCACATTCTTAGTATTGAGAAACACCCTCAGTCTCCCTCCTGTTTAGTTTATCTGATGAGAAATGCTTTACAAAAATGCCAAATTACTCACACACAGCATACACAGCACTGTCTTTAAGTCATTAATTCAAATCTAGGCCTGTCATTAAAAGTATTGATATCAAAATTGTGCCAAGTTACATGACATAATATGACGTGATATGGCTATCTTAGCTCATAAAAATTATAAAGTTGTATTCCATAGCAATGGTACCCAATGTTCCCTAAATTGTTTTGATTGATTCATGAAATGCATATGGCTCCTCGTGCATGACTTTTGCTAAACATATGCATTGAACATTCTGATATAATTTGGATGTCAGTATTGCATAAGGGAATAAAGTTATAAACACCTACTTAGTTAAATGGCTTTGCAGTAAGAATACATTCTTTAATTCCATAATTTGCTGGTGCTTTTAAAGAATGTAGCCCAGTGAGCAGGAGCCTGAATATAGATGGAATGTAGACATTAGGAGTTGAAATCTAGGTTGACATGTTTTCACATAAAAGACTAGGTTATTCAACCCTAGATCAGCTCAGGTTTTACTTCCATGTGGCCTGGCTATATCCTAACTGTCTAAAAAATGTTCAAATTGCAAGAAAATGTAGCCAGTTAACCGAACGTCTCGATGGTATGTCATACAGTCCATACGTTCAGTGAAGGATTTCCATCCTTTCACGGATGTTTAGATACCGTCTGTATTTGGTCTTGTGCTTACTGGGAGACGAACGATACTCATCCGTAATTTGCATGTGAAATGATAGAGAATGGATTTCAGTGGAAGATAAATTAGTTCCCACAAGGATTATGCGGTTGCAAAAGCAATAGTTTTAAAGTAAAACACAATTGTCAGTTAGCATATGAACATGAGTATTTTAGAGATTTTAGAGACATTAGACATTACATTTTAAACATTAGAGATTTTGTTTGAGCCTTAGGCAGGATTCAATCCCATGCCACGAAGGTCCCATAGGCAAGTGCGATACCTGCGTGCCACTAACGGAGTACTTGCAGCAAATTTTTTTGTTAAAAAATATATATGTCCATTTTGCATGTGTGTGTGATGTTTTGATTGGCTGCTGTAGCTAAATGGCCAATGGGACAGCATATTGTTTGTGGGCCTGGAGCATTTGTGATGATGTAATCAGGCAGGAAAAATAAGGAGGAAAAAATGCCAAATCCCCTAAGTTTGGGGCTTTATTGTGCAGATATGAAGTTGGATCTGAATTCTGTCTGTTGACATGAAGTCAGAAAGTACAGAAATTAATGTTTTAAAGGGCCGAGTGGTCTGTGGTCTTCGTGGTTATTTCTGTAGGGAACCCTGAAAAGTGCCAAACTCTCGGTGCTGTACAGGTATGGGGCATGCCGCCCCACCAAGTGATAACTTGGCATACCTGCCATCCCAATCGCACAGAAAACAGAAAAAAAACATTGTGCTGATGGTCGCTTCTCTTGGTCTAGAGCTCTGAGTGCCCAGGCTTCAGGGACGCGCCTGTGAGACAGACAGACAGACAGCCAGCCAGGCTCCTAGGAAACAGGTGACATACTTTGACTTCCCCCGCGGAAAAATGTTCAGACAGGAAGTGACCCTCATCACCGGTCACTGTCACCCTCCATACTTTTATAGAGAGGAAATGGAATTCTTACTCCATTCAAAGTGCAGACAGACAAAGGCTGAGGGGTCATGCAGACCAGCTAAAGTGTCTGGGGCTTTGCTGGTTATCCAGCTTCTCCTCACTGCGCTCGGGAACAATAGACTTCCTAAGTCCCTCATCTTCCTCTTCAAAGGAGTGGTGACTACAGAACCAGAGCAGGGGAGCGAATGATTAAAAGATGTGAGCACAGCTGGCTATAATGTAACCAATGGTGTAATGAGTTAGAGAACTGAACTTATAACTGAAAGTCTGTAGGTTTGATTCCCAGGTAGGACACTGCTGTTGTACCCTTGAGCAAGGTACTTAACCTGCATGTAAAAAAATGAGAAAGTTGCTGTGGATTAGAGCAGCATGTAAATGTCTGTAATATAATATAGTAGTGGGCGGCACGGTGGTGCAGTGGGTAACGGTGCACGGTGTCGCCTGACAGCAAGAAGGTTGTGAGTTTGAATCTCGGCTTGGGGCCATTCTGTGTGGAGTGTGCATGTTCTCCTCGTGTCCATGTGGGTTTCCTCCAGGTACTCCAGTTTCCTCCCACAGTCCAAAGACATGCAGGTAGGCTAATTGGAGACTTAAATTGCCCATAGGTATGAGTGTGTGAGTGAATGGTGTGTGTGCCCTGCGATAGATTGGCGGCCTGTCCAGGGTGTATTCCTGCCTCTTGCCCAATGCACGCTGGGATAGGCTCCAGTACCCCCCGCGACCCTGCTCAGGATAAGCGGGTATAGATAATGGATGGATTGATGGATAATATAAAAGTCCATACAGGCTAATCAGGTGATTAGTGATAGCAATGCTCGGCAGCTTGGTTGTGGCTCTCTTCCCTTGGGATACGTTTACTGTGGAGTCATTACAACAACAACAACAGCAATAATAATTATCATCATCATCATTATTATTATTATTATTATTATTATTATTATTATTAGCATGAGCATGATCAGTATGGGTAACATCCATTTGCATGCTAATTCATCTTTCATGCCAGTTTGGTTGAGAGGTCACCTAGTAACAGAGGTTCATATCTCCGGAGATCTACTCTTTTGGTGCAGCATTTTCATGTTAAAACCGTTATGAATGAATTTGAACTGAATTTGTAACCCCTGGACTGCAGAATTCATTGCCAGATGAGACTTTGCCTTTGAGCCAGTGGGCAGAGCATTTCGCTGGAGCTGCATCTGTAAATACATCATTACAATATGACGAATGCAAGCCGTGTAAGTCGCCCCGAGTAAGGATTTCTGCTAAGTAAATTTGTGAGGAAAAATGATTTTTGAAATAATAATATAACTAAAGTTGGAATTATTAATATATTTGAAAAGGAATTAATGTTGTTTACTGATGTTCTGTCTTGAGATTTAGGACAGTGGAATAGCCTGGAAAGGCCACGCTTTTAAAAAGGATTTTTTGCTAAAGTCAAAGTGGGACTGCATGTTTTCTTCATTTATAACTCTGACTCACTGTTTATGTTGACCGAACAGAATTCCATCTTCATGATAATCAGACACTGATCTTCAGTAAGTGAATGGTTTATTAGTGGGAAACAAAAAAATTGTTCATCATTAACAGTGTTCATCATTTAGGGTTTTTAACAGAGGGTTTGTGAAGCAGAATCAGCGTTTTAAAATTATTTTTAAATGGAAATATAAAGATTTTATGCTTGCCAAAGAGAAACCTTGCATGAATTATTTGTTTGGCATATTATATAAAATATAATTCATCCCATTTAATACATATTTTAATTTAAATCTGGATGATATTCTTTTGATTATCAAGACCTACAGTCCTTAATGTTGTTCCTGGTGTAAATAAAATGGCCCTTGTCTCCCTCTTCCTGTGTACGTTCTAGCACATGGAGGTATGAGACAGGAAATTACATCATGTCCTGACTGTTTTGGGTACACCTGCAACAGCGGTTTCCAGGAGGCGGTGGGGTGGGGGGAGGGGGAAGACTCCGCACAGTGCAGCTCGCTGCAGGGGCCCTTGGAGAAACAGAACTCGGTGTGATGTCATCGCTGCTTTACAGCGCCCATATCTGGCCACGGCCTTTGGGAGACGTTCACTGCGGAGTCATCACAGAAGACCTTTCTGTGACGTCCCTACAGTGGCAAGCATGCTGTTTGTGAGTGCTGAGCGTGAAAAGGGCATCAGTGAACCGCTGTCTCGTCCTGACATCACACCCTGAGAGAGAAGGGAGGAGTTTCCGTTTGTGTGCCTGCGCCTTTGCTTTAGGTTTCCCCTTAAAACAGGATGGCATCCAGACGCTGTTCAGGGAGAAGTGCTCTAATAAAGTAGGCAGTGTACTCCAAACTACCCGCAAACATTTCAGAAACTAACTACCAACGAACACGTCTGCAAATACCGTGGTCAGTATACTCAAAACTGCGTACTTCCTTTTATCTGCAGACCGCTTTCTAGAAAAACAGCTTCAATTTCTGCACCTACAGTGACCTGAATTTTCAGAAATATTACAAAACCATACGTTGCAGAACTATTTTGTTGAAATAAAAGACACAATTGAATCAACGTAATGTAATATTAGCCAAAGGAAAGCAAAAACACAAAACTTTTTTTATTTTTATTTTATTTATTTAATGAAAAAGTTATCAAACACACTTGTGAAAAAGTTACTGCTCGCTTAAATGCTTCTCTTTCCAAGTGACCTGCATTCTTACTGCATGCATATCTAATTAGTTATGCTATACTTTAGAGGGTAAACTGCTACTAATTGATGAAAAAACCCTGATCATTAGGGATTTAAAAACTTCTTTCCTAAATAAGGAAAATTGTTTCAGTTTGGTCTATGCCTGGGGTCTCAAACTCTAGGCGTGGAGGGCCAGTTTCTCCTGGTTTCTGTGGTTTCCTTTCAGTCAGCAGAACATTTTGGCCTTGGAAACTAGTTGTGCAAACTATTTAACCAATCAGTGACTTACAATCTAGCATTTGGTGCAAGAAAACCATGATAAATTTAAGTCATTGATTGGCTAAATTGTCTGAAAAAAAGCCACAGAAACCAGCAGAAACTGTGGCCATTCAGGACTACAGAGTAAGAGCCCTGGTCTAGACTGAGATCTGTTATGAGGTTCTGACTGATGCACAGAGAGCCCTGGTCTAGACTGAGATCTGTTATGAGGTTCTGACTGATGCACAGAGAGCCCTGGTCTAGACTGAGATCAGTAATATGGTTCTGACTGATGCACAGAGAACCCTGGTCTAGACTGAGATCAGTAATAAGGTTCTGACTGATGCACAGAGAGCCCTGGTCTAGACTGAGATCAGTAATAAGGTTCTGACTGATGCACAGAGAACCCTGGTCTAGACTGAGATCTGTTATGAGGTTCTGACTGATGCACAGAGAACCCTGGCCTAGACTGAGATCAGTAATAAGGTTCTGACTGATGCACAGAGAACCCTGGCCTAGACTGAGATCAGTAATACGGTTCTGACTAATGCACAGAGAACCCTGGTCTAGACTGAGATCAGTAATAAGGTTCTGACTGATGCACAGAGAACCCTGGCCTAGACTGAGATCAGTAATGAGGTTCTGACTGATGCACAGAGGGCCATGGTCTAGACTGAGATCTGTTATGAGGTTCTGCCTGATGCACAGAGAACCCTGGCCTTGACTGAGATCAGTAATAAGGTTCTGACTGATGCACAAAGAACACTGGTCTTGACTGAGATCTGTTATGAGGTTCTGCCTGATGCACAGAGAACCCTGGTGGAATCTCTGCTTCCTCTTCTCAGTACTTCAAACTGCTTCTACATTCCACTGATCCTTTCTGTGGCTTCCTGTCAGTATTTTATCCTCTCTCCTCCTCTCACAATCACAGCTCTTCTCCACAAGACCAGTGTTTAACTTAGCTTCTCCCACATGAGGTCTACCTTCATCAATAACAGAGAAAGGCTTCTGTGTTCTTTAGCTCTGTTAGGGTCTCTCTCTCTCTCGCTCTCTCTCTCTCTCTCTCTCTCTCTCTCTCTCTCGCTCTCTCCCACCCCCTTTCTGTGGCAGTTATTGTTATTGTTGCCGACATGCTGCAGATGCTTGTCTGAAGGAAACCTCAAGGCTATAGTGTGTTAGAATAACATATGGGCTGTGGACAGCCTGTGGAGAGCTGCTGAGACTCCATCCTGGTTAATTGAAAGATGATGGCTCAGGTATGTTTTTGAAACCCAGCCTTCATTATCTCTCACTACAGTTTCTCTTTATCAAAACGGAGAATAGTTGCCTGATTTATACTGTGTGCACTCAGATAAGCTGATAAGCTACTAGCCAGTTTATTTGTTCCCATGCAATCTTTTTAAAGGAAATGGCCTTTTACTATATTTCCTCTTTTCTAGGTTGTTAGGGCATTCGACAGCCATATGTACATTTTGTTAGACACTGATAAAATATAATTCAGCTGTGCATATTCACTACCAATTAACAATGAGAATTGGTACAGTTGGACTGGGGCCGTCAGCAGTCACCTGACATATCGTCTTCAAAATACTGTCCTCTAATTAGACAAAATGCTCAGCTTTCAGAGCTGATAGGTTCTTGCATATCTACTGCTTTTCAAGTCTTTCAACAGCTTGGTGCAATTGTGCATGTTGCACCACTGACCTTATGTTGTGAAAGTATTTTCAAATTATTCCATTAAATCAAACACTTTGTATTAGAAAATTCTGCATTTTAAATGTTTTTTTTAAGACATATTTGAACATAAAATATTTCTTATATATTGTACATGCAAATGCTCCTTAAATGTATTTTCAAATACATTTTGTAATTTAAATAGTATTTGTAAATGCTGTATTTCAAGTAATTTCTAAAAAAAGTATTGAAATGTAATTAAAATACTTTAAATACATATTTGACCCAGGTCTGACCTACATTTATTTTTAATATAGCAAGGAATTTACAGCCCATATTGTGTTTTCCAAAATAAAGCACATCCCTGAACAGTTCGTCTGGTGAATGTAGTATTGTAAACTTCTTGTAGAATACTTCTCAAACTAAAGTCAAGTAACCTGGCTGTGCTGTCAACAGCAGGTAAAGTCCTACCTTTGATGCATAACCACACTCTGTCCTTCCCTTACTGCTTCCTGCCTGTCTCTGTCCCCATTCACATATTATTTAGATGTTTATTGATATGAATCATCTGAGATAATTGTTGCATTAATGACAGGGCGATGGAGGGAGTGCCAGGTACTTCAGAGCTGCCCAGTCTTGGTAATTGCTGAGTCTGACTAACTGATTTGAGATTGTGTGTGAGCAGATGACCGCTTGCATTCCTGAGTGAAAGCC
The DNA here is from genome assembly GCF_013347855.1 of Anguilla anguilla. Taxonomy (NCBI): domain Eukaryota; kingdom Metazoa; phylum Chordata; class Actinopteri; order Anguilliformes; family Anguillidae; genus Anguilla; species Anguilla anguilla. The sequence goes on along the minus strand of NC_049215.1, from coordinate 77,094 downwards.
TTTGAAGTACAGCCTGTAATTCTGACTGTGGTCAGCACCTGTGGTCAGCATGCTCCAGGTTTACTGGAATATTCTGGGGGCACAATGGGACACGTCAAAAGCAATGAAGAGATGTACGCCTACCTGAGTGTTTTTCCTCAGGACCAGTTCAGTGAGGAGTGCTACAGTCGGTTACAGCGTTGGGACACCAGTGAGGGGGTGTCCAGCGAGGGGGTGTTCAGCAAGGGGGTGTCCAGCAAAGGGGGTGATACAGTCAGTTCCAGTGTTGGGACCTAAAAACTCACGAGTTTGTACTCTCAGTCTCAGTCCCACCTACTCCTTGGTGTGTGCAGGAGGCTGGCTAGCAGCGGCCTGGTGACAGCCATCAGGTATCTGGCATTTTGTGCAGCTAATTGTGTTTCAATTTCCTTCCTACCATCCAGCATGTGCTTTCCGAAAGAGTGTGGAAAATGCAAAGCTGAACACCCTGGAAAGAATGAATTGTTAATAAATAATCATCGGTTGGAAGCCAATTTAATTATCTTCAAAGGTGTTTTCACAGAAGAATCGAAGCATTAGCACAGCGCCTTACTGTACAGTAATCATACCCTCTTAGCTCGTCAATTATTTTCCATTACTAGGGATTGGTGCTGGTGTGTTGCCTGCTCAGAAGACCTCATACGGGGATATACCTGGAAGGTGTGAAAATGGGAGGGCTGAGGGTTATGTTTATCGCATGTTCATTAGCACAATGCCCTACACTCTGAGGGCTGAGGGTTATGTTTATAGCATGTTCATTAGCACACCGCCCTACACTCTGAGGGCTGAGGGTTATGTTTATAGCATGTTCATTAGCACACCGCCCTACACTCTGAGGGCTGAGGGTTATGTTTATAGCATGTTCATTAGCACACCACCCTACACTCTGAGGGCTGAGGGTTATGTTTATAGCATGTTCATTAGCACACCGCCCTACACTCTGAGGGCTGAGGGTTATGTTTATAGCATGTTCATTAGCACACCGCCCTACACTCTGAGGGCTGAGGGTTATGTTTATAGCATGTTCATTAGCACACCGCCCTACACTCTGAGGGCTGAGGGTTATGTTTATAGCATGTTCATTAGCACACCGCCCTACACTCTGAGGGCTGAGGGTTATGTTTATAGCATGTTCATTAGCACGCAGCCCTACACTCTGAGGGCTGAGGGTTATAGCATGTTCATTAGCACACAGCCCTACACTCTGAGGGCTGAGGGTTATGTTTATAGCATGTTCATTAGCACACCGCCCTACACTCTGAGGGCTGAGGGTTATGTTTATAGCATGTTCATTAGCACACCACCCTACACTCTGAGGGCTGAGGGTTATGTTTATAGCATGTTCATTAGCACACCGCCCGACACTCTGATGGCTGAGGGTTATAGCATGTTCATTAGCACACAGCCCCACACTCAGATGGCTGAGGGTTATAGCATGTTCATTAGCACACCGCCCTACACTCTGAGGGCTGAGGGTTATAGCATGTTCATTAGCACACAGCCCCACACTCTGAGGGCTGAGGGTTACATCATGTTCATTAGCACACAGCGCCACGTCTTGTTATGAATATTGCTGATTTCAGGTACAGGGGAGAGATCGCTTTTTTACCATCCTGAGAGGTCGTTGAGTCTAGTCTTGTGAGACAAACAGGACAAGCAGAGGATTATTGGGCATTTAGATCGACTTATTTTACAGTTGGTGTAATCTAAATTAAGCCATTTGTCGTGTTCATACTGGGATGTCTGTACTAGGGTGGAGTATTGGCTTGGATACTCATATGCTGTTCAGTTTAGACATGTAGCCACTCATGGAGAGAAAATAATTAAACCTTTTTCTTTTTCCTTTTTCAGCAAAACTGGGTCGCTGCAGTTTACAAAAATAAAATCATGTTGTTGACTGTGTGTACTGAGCATTTTGTTGACAAAGAAAAAAGGAATGTATCAGACAAATGTTTTTAATTTTCCTGATGAAGGGCAAGAGGTATGTTCCAACACTTTGTGCAGGATTGTATCCTTCATATGAATTAATCCATTAAACCCCTTCCAGCTTAAAATATGTTTGGCTTTCCCCCAGACTGTACACTTCATCCCCCACTGTCCATTCATTGTCCCAAGCTCCACATGGAATTGATAGATCTTGTTCAAGCGCAGTCAAGTCACACAAACACACTAGTTTTTTTTTTTTTAAAGCATCCCTGCTTTTTCATTAAGGTTTCTACTTTGGACACCCTCCAAACAGCTTCCCTTCTCTCAGCTAATTACACCAGCGTCTTCAGAGGAGCAGGGTGTCCCATAACGCCCCTTCCTTATGGCTCCCCAGCAAGGACCTCATGCGGGTCAGAGGGCCATGGGCCCACTTCATCACGTCGAGCGCCTGATCTGCATATCTAATGTTTTAATTGTGATGATGAAGACTGCTTTGCTGGTGCGCAGGCCTAATTATGCTCCACTGTGACATAGCGCACCCCAGCTTGTTATTTCCACTCACACAGGCCTGGCTGAATGAAGTGGGAGATGGTGCTCGTGGAGGGAAGAGGTGTGAGATCTGGGAGTTCAGTGCCTGACTGTCACTTCCTGCTCTTCTGCTGCAGGGTATGCAATCGCTGCCTGTTCTCCTTTGAGCCAAGCATCCCGCTTCCTGCCAGTTTGCACAGCAACGTGTCTGTCGTACAGCCCAGCTGTCTCCTGTGTTTCCTCTACTTCCCAAGGAAAACGGGTCACATCCTGGAAAAAGTATCCTTCTGAAAGGTGAACCTGCCTTGCAGTGAGATTAGCACAGAAAGCCAGGAGGCCAGCCTGAGTCCACGCTTCAGCTCACAGCTTCAGCAGCCCAGCCTGAGTCCCCGCTTCAGCTCACAGCTTCAGCAGCCCAGCCTGAGTCCACGCTTCAGCTCACAGCTTCAGCAGCCCAGCCTGAGTCCATGCTTCAGCTCACAACTTCAGCAGCCCATCCTGAGTCCACGCTTCAGCTCACAGCTTCAGCCACCCAGCCTGAGTCCACGCTTCAGCTCACAGCTTCAGCCACCCAGCCTGAGTCCACGTTTCAGCTCACAGATTCTGCAGCCCAGCCAGTGTCCCAGTGTCGGCATTAGTTCTCAAGCAGGGAAAGAGCACCTGCAGTCAGTCTGTCTTTGGTCTCGGATAAGTGACAAAAAGGCAAATTCCTTTATTGTGCAGAGCAGTTCCCTCATAAATGCGTCAAGTGTCTTACAATCATCTTTTGGGTGATTTCCATCAAACATTTTCTAGAAAGGCATCGTCAGTAATGTTCCCTGAATGATACAAACTATGAAACATTTCTGTTCCATTTCTCACTTGTGATGTTTTTAGTTCAGTCCTCCCTTTAGCTGTTACAATTTTAACAACAATCAGCTGCGAACAGTAGCTCTTCCATCACCAATCCTTGAAAAATGTGGCACCTTTAATTATATGCTTGCTTGCTACAGAGCCACTAAATGGCAGGGATGCTCTAGAGATTGATCAGAGATAACTACAACATTGAGGAAATCTGTACCAACATCATTTTTGATGTCATTCGATGGCCCACAAAATAATCTCACTCATTGTTCCGAAGTGATGTGCCCTTATGGTTGCAGGGAAGTGTTCTGTCACACAGACAGAAATGATTGCACAGTACAGACAGCAGCCTTTGCATATTTACTCTAGATCCTTTTAAGAACACGCAGTCTGCAAAATGCCCCCTGTGCATTTGGCTGTAATAAAAGTCTGAACCCTGCTGTACCTACGGTGCTTTAACTCAGAATATAGCATATTAAATAAAGCTGCAAACATGTAACTCATTAACATGCAAATGGTGTCCTATGAGCAGATAAGTTAATTGCAGCTCATTTGCATAATTAATGAACACCCAGATGAATAATGTTTCAAGCAAATTTGTGCCGTGCTGTTTTGAAATAAATTATAAAGACTTGTCAGGCCCAGGGTGTGGTGCTGAATTCCCTCTGCGTTGCGCTGAAATGAATATGCAGGTGCGAGGTGTAGCATTTCCGCAGGGCTGTTTATTAGCACATCTCACCTGCTTCTCAGATTCAGCACAACAAAATTCTGCCTTTCCTTCTGTAGGATAACTGTACTATATTCAACTGTAGTAACATACGGATGTGAGTGTGTGTGTGTGTGTGTGTATGGTAGCACTTTCTCAATACATTCCACAGGATCAAATGTTTATCCAGACTTCATACCTAAACTCCTACATGGGCACTTAAATATGAGATTTAAATTTTGGGGGGAAATATCACTAGCTAATACACCAGAAGATCAGTGTTCCACATGAGGTTATATTAAGTGACTGATAAACAGATGGAGAGTGTTCATCATTTCTGATTATCCTTGTGTGGGCAGTCAGTACCAGCAGTAAATTTTGGGTCAGTACTTCCTTGCGGGGTGGTATACAAAACATCAGTCTGCTGGTGATGCCTCATCTAATGTAACCAGGTATGGATTTCCTCAGCGATTCAGGGACAGTCATCAATTTTTTTCTCAGTGAAGAGCCACTTTGTGCTGGAGAATGTTGAGATTTAAAGGTCTGTTGCTCAAAGGCAAAGTTCAGCATACTTTCATGATTTGTGTGTCCTCCATACTGTACCCTCTGTCATATCATCCCCAAACACTGTACCCTCTGTCATATCATCCCCAAACACTGTACCCTATGTCATATCATCCCCAAACACTGTACCCTCTGTCATATCATCCTCAAACACTGTACCCTCTGTCATATCATCCCCAAACACTGTACCCTCTGTCATATCATCCCCAAACACTGTACCCTCTGTCATATCATCCCCAAACACTGTACCCTCTGTCATATCATCCCCAAACATTGTACCCTCTGTCGTATCATCCCCAAACACTGTACGCTCTGTCATATCATCCCCAAACACTGTACCCTCTGTCATATCATCCCCAAACACTGTACCCTCTGTCATATCATCCCCAAACACTGTACCCTCTGTCATATCATCCCCAAACACTGTACCCTATGTCATATCATCCCCAAACATTGTACACTCTGTCATATCATCCCCAAACACTGTACCCTCTGTCATATTATCCCCAAACACTGTACCCTCTGTCATATCATCCCCAAACACTGTACGCTCTGTCATATCATCCCCAAACACTGTACCCTCTGTCATATCATCCCCAAACACTGTACCCTATGTCATATCATCCCCAAACACTGTACCCTCTGTCATATCATCCCCAAACACTGTACCCTCTGTCATATTATCCCCAAACACTGTACCCTCTGTCATATCATCCCCAAACACTGTACGCTCTGTCATATCATCCCCAAACACTGTACCCTCTGTCATATCATCCCCAAACACTGTACCCTCTGTCATATCATCCCCAAACACTGTACCCTCTGTCATATCATCCCCAAACACTGTACCCTCTCTCATATCATCCCCAAACACTGTACCCTCTGTCATATCATCCCCAAACACTGTACCCTATGTCATATCATCCACAAACATTAAGCTGCTTCAGAGCGGAATCCAGACTTAGTCTGATCCATGTTAGTCATTCATTTCATACTAACGTATGTGTGGACAGCCCAACATGTATTTGGACAAACTGTTAAAAAGTAAATATTTTGTGATATAAATTTTTTAAAATTTTATAATATTTACAAATGTATTGCCCGGCAATGATAAATATGCATATAAATAAATAAATTACTGATTGTAATTGATTGGTACATTCGAATAGGATATAATAATGTGATTTAGAAAGCAATGATGTCCTGCTATTTGATTTGAAAAAATGAAAGAAAAATGTAACAATTGTCACTAATAGTTTATTTTTTGGAAATAAGGTTAGTTTATTAGGCTCACTGAATAATGAGTGGAGACATATTTGTTGTACATTTAAGCATTTAGCAAATGTGCTAATAGCCTTCTTTACATTTAATCCCTTCTACCAGCTGGATATTTACTGAACTTCGGCACCTTGCTCAAGGGTGCAATGGCAGTGCCCTGCCTTAGACTCAACCCTGTTTCCTCTGAGTTGTATATTGCAGGGTTTCGTAGATTGCAAATGCTATGGACACTAATCTACTTAATACTAGATAATATTTATATAAAAATGTAATTCCTAATGTACCCCGCTAACAAATACATCAAATATGAAAAGCCATTCGGTCCCTGTACACTCAGAGGAGAGAGCTGTGTTCACATTCTCGGCAATTAAGTCAAGCTCATTAAAAGTGGGTGTCGGACTCTACCAAGGGTGCGCTTTGTCTCCCCTCCTATTCGTGGTATTCATGGACAGGAAGTCAATACACAGCCGAAGTATGGCATGTGTCCAGTTTGGGGACATAGGAATGGCATCTCTGCTGTTTGCAGATGACGTCGTTATCTTGGCCTCATCATACTGTGACCTTCGATGCGCACTAGAGCGGTTTGCAGCTGAGTGTCATACAGTCGATATGAGGATCAGTACTTCCAAGTCTGTGGCCATGATCCTCTCCCGGAAAAAGATGGCTTGTCCTCTTCAAGTAAGGGGGGAGCAACTGCCCCAGGTGGAGGAGTTCAAGTATCTCTGGGTCTCATTCACGAGTGAGGGGAAAAAGGGATTCGGAGATTGATGGCCGTCTAGGTGCAGCAGCCGCAGTAATGTGGGCATTGTATTGGCAGAGGTGAAGAAGGAACTGAGCCAAAATGCAAAGCTCTCGATTTACCGGTCGATCTTCATCCCTACTCTCACCTATGGTCACGAGCTATGGGTAGTGACAGAAAGAGTGAGGTCACGAATACAAGCGGAAAAAATGGGGGTTCCTTTGGTCAGATTTTTTATAGCTTAACCCCAGAATTGAGTGTATGTGGCCAGCATACATATATTTATAGCTATTTAGAGAGAACTCAAGAGAGGCATCTCAAATTGTCCTTATGTGTTTTCATGTGAATAGACTTTGCATTGATTTGAATTTGTTGAATCGGTTGAGATTCAAAACACATTCTCTTTGAATCTCAACTAATAGCAGAGACAAAAAATATACACACTGAAGCAGCTGGCAGGTACATTGTCTTGTTTCCTGAGAAGGAACTGAATCCTAGAATGTTTTAGTAACCCAGTGCTGGAGTTTTCTCCAGAATGACAAGACAGGCACAAGACAGCCCGCTTGGAGTTTGCCAAAAGGCAGCTAGGACTCTCAGACCATGAGAAACAAGATTCTGTGGTCTGATGAAACCAAGATTGAACTGTTTGGTCACAAGCGTCACGCCTGGAGGAAACCAGGCACCGCTCTTCACCTGGCCAATACCATCCCTACGGTGAAGCATGGTGGTGGCAGCATCATGGGATGTTTTTCATCCCCACAGCATGAACTGAGAGACTAGTCACGAGCAAGGGAAAGATGAACGGAGCAAAGTACAGAGAGATCCTTGATGCACCAGAGCACTCAGGACCTCAGACTGGAGCCTTCCAACAGGACAAAGACCCTAAGCACACAGCCAAAACAAGGCAGGAGTGACTTCGGAACAAGTCTGTGAATGTCCTTGAGTGGCTCAGCCAGAGCCCAGACTAGAACCCAATCGAACTTCTCTGGAGAGACCTGAAAATAGCTGTGCAGCAATGCTCCCCATCCAACCTGACAGAGCTTGGGAGGATCTGTAGAGAAGAATGGGAGAAATACCCTAATTCCAGGTGTGCTAAGCTTGTAGCGTCATACCAAAGAAGACTCGAGGCTGTAATTCCTGCCAAAGGTGCCTCAACAAAGTACTGAGTAAAGGGTCTGAATATTTATGTAAATGTGAAAAAGGTGAAGGGGTCTGAATACTTACCGAAGGCACTGTAGCTGCCTGCCATAGATGCCCACCATTAAATGGAAGACTTGTTTAACAACCAAAGTCATTACAGCCCTGCTGATCAGTTGTGTTTAGAGGAATCTGTCACAGCTTGGCAAAGGTTTTAACAATTTTGAGACAGATATAAAATAAAATAAAGTGATCTTCGGTTGGCATGGCAATTAGCCATGTCTGAAGCTGGAGGGGCCTTATGAGGGATGTGGGGGAGGGGGGGGGGGGTTGGTGAACAGGAAATGGAAGTACACTGCACATGGGAGACAGGATGCATAGAGCAATGCATCGAGCTGTGGATCTCACTGGAGCAGCTAGCCGGCCTTGTGTAGCAGTGCACCGAGCTGTGACTCTCACTGGAGCAGCTAGCCGGCCTTGTGTGGCAATGCGTCGAGCTCTCTCTCTCTCTCACTGGAGCAGCTAGCCTTTACATTTCAGGGAGGAGAAAAGTACTTCAAATAAAATGAAATGTAGGCCAACTAAGCATGTATCACATACAGGTAAATGCAAAAATTATTGGAACAGTGACACAATTGTTGTCAAATATAATAAAGTAATAAAGTACAAACTGTCAGCTTTAATCTGAGGGTATTTACATCCATATTGGATAATCCGTGTAGGAATTATAGTCCTTTTTATATATACATTTCAGGGGAAGAAAAGTAATACGACAAATTAATAATCTTAGATAAGATTATCATATGTAGTACATGGTTGCAAATCCTTTGTGTTCAATGACTGCTTGAAGTCTGTGACCCATAGACATAACCAGACGCTGGATATCTTCCCTGGTGCTTCTGGATATCTTCCCTGGTGTTTCTGGGGTGTTTTGCCTTCTGTCTTGTTTTCAGCACCTGAAAAACATCTTCAGCTGGATTCAGGATGGGTGATTGACTTAGCCATTCAAGAGCATTCCACTAAGAAACTCCTTGGTTGCTTCAGCAGTATGTTTGGGGTCACTGTCCTGCCGCAAGGCGTAGTGCTGTCCAATGAGGTTTGAGGCATTTGGTTGGATCTGAGATAAGATGTCTCTGTGCACTTCAGAATTCATCCAGCTACTGCTATCAGCAGTCACATCATCAATAAAGATAAGTTCCAATGGCAACCATACATGCCTAAACCATAACACTACCTCCACCATGTTTCACAGATGAGGGGGGTGCTTTGGATCATGAGCAGTTCCTTTCTTTCTCCTGACTTTTCTCTTTCCATCACTTTGGTACAGGTTAATACTCATCTCATCTGTCGATAAGACTTTGTTCCAGAACACTACAGGTTTTAATGTACTTTTCAGCAAACTCTAACCAGGCTGTTCTGTTCTTGAGGCTTACCAGTGGTTTGTATCTTACAGGGAGCTCTCTGAGTTTATGCTGGTGTAGTCTTCTCTTTATTGTCTTTGACACATCTGTGCCCACATCCTGGAGAGTGTGCTTGTTGAAAAGTTGAAAAGGGGTTTTTCTTCACAAGAGAAAGTATTCTTCAGTCACCCACTACAGAGGTCTTCTGAGGTCTACCAGGTCATTTGCTATTGCTGAGCTCACCAGTGCATTCGTGCTCCCTAACAATGTATAAAACATTAGATTTTGACACACCCATTGTTTTTGCTGTGTCTCTCATCATTTTTTTCCTTCTGATTCCTCAGCCCCATTGGCTGCTTTACTGCCATTCACTGGTCCTCATATTAATAGGCAAAAGGCTCCAAATGCTAATTTTTTTAGCTTTCTTGTGCGTGAACTAATGATGCAAAGACACACAGCAGGCCAAGATATATTGTAGCTAAGCAGCCAAATGTCCAATTACTTTTGCTTCCCTAAAGTTGGTGGTCTATGAATAAATAGGGCTGTAATTTCTACTCCAATAACCTGATATGGATGTTAATGCCCTCAAATAAAAGCAGACAGTCTGCACTTTGACCCCATATTAATATATTTAATTCATGACATAAGGCATAAACAGGATATTTTTATTTCTACATATATTTGATTGTGTGGCACATCTGCATACATATTGCAAGTAGCTTCAGTATTTTCATTGCAATAGTTTTGTGGCTGTGTTTATATTGTTTATATATTTCTGCACTTTATCCTCATATTCATAGTTTTATTTCAAATCCAACGTGCTGGAGTACAGAGGCCAGAGGCAACAAAAATATTGTGTCACTGTCCCAATACTTTTGCATTTAACTATATATGCATCTCTCTCTCTCTGTCTCTCTGTCTCTCTCTCTCTCTCTCTCTCTCACTGATACAGTTGGCATGCACCCACTCAGAAACTCTGTGGAACCGCTTTGTGAGGGAGGGAATGGTGACTTTAGGCCACCTGAGGCAGCCGGAGAACACTGGGTGGAAGACACCTCAGCGGCTGTCAGAGGAGACGGGAGTGACATCAGGTAGGCTCCTGGAGAGGCTGAGGGGGGAGGTGCTGAGCTCCTTGCCACCCCCGGTACAGGAGTTCTTCAATGAGCCACGAGGGGAGGAGTCAACCGTGTTCCTCTCCTTGAAAGTAGCAGCCAATACGAAGGATAGGGAGGAGGAGGAAGGGAAGCTGCTGTCCTTTGCCATGCCAAGCCTGGGTAGCTTTCAGGGGTTGAAAGGAAAAGCCCTGTATACTGTAGTGATTAAAATTAGGAACATTAGGGCCCTACGGGAGGTTAAGGAGCTTCAGTGGCAGAGCTACCTGAGGGGACACAGCATGGCAGGATTTAAATGGATGGTGCTGTACAAACTCCCCAAGAGGTCAGGGGATCTTCGGTGGAGGGTAATATAAGGGGCCCTGGCAACAAACACCTAAGCTGGACCCAAATATGCGGAAGGGGTTTTTCTAAAACGGTTGTGCATGTGTTTGCAGACTGTAACCGTTTATCAGCTGTCTTTGCTTTGCTTAACATGCTCTGTGGGAGGATGGGAGTGGTTTTTACAGTGGGGCTGTACATACTGGGGCAAATGTACTCAGATAGTACAAAAGCAAAAAGCGTGTTGCTTAATTTCCTTTTTGGTCAGTCAAAGTTGGCACCATGGCTCTCAAGAAGAAATTAAATATAGAGTTGTGGGCCTGTGGATCCGGTTTTAATGTTCAGGGGACTTGTCTCTGCATGCCTTAGGACAGAGTATGAGTTTTATAGTTTTGTTAATGATCTTGATGGTTTTCAGAATGTTTGGTGTGTAGATGGGGCTGTTTGCATGATCAGGGATGGGGAACTGCTCATTTGTGTTCAAGTAGAGTAACCTGGGTCGCTTTGGGGATCGGAATGAAAGGCTGTCAACGGTGTCTGTATTTTTTTGAAGAGGCTGTTCATTCATTTTTAGTACAGGCTGTTTTTCCATGCTACCTGTGGGTTGTCTAAAGGGCTGTTGATGTGTGATGCTGTGTGGTTGGGTGTATATGACGTGTTGGTTATAAGTGTGGCGCGTGGGAAGGGGGGATTTATTTTGGAAAGTTTGCAAGTGCAATTAAGATGATTCCGCTTGGCTGTAAAAATGAGGTCCTCAAGCATGTGCTGTCTTTTTGGTGACACAAATTTATGTTTCTGGAATCGCCAACACTTGATGTGTCTTTTTGAGTGCTACAAGGGGGTCGTACATGATATATGCGAGTACAGGAAATATGCAGCGTTTTGAACGCGGCGACATCAAGCATAAAAGGCTGGCATGTCCACATAAAACTCAGCCCGAGGAGGCCGCAGGGCAAAGCTCCAACTCGGCAGACGACGGCCAGAGGCCTGGGGCAGGAGAGGCTCAATCAGAGACTGAGAACTTGAACAGTTCAGGTAATTCTGACGTAGCTTTGTCTCTGCAACAAGTTATTTTAAACGCACCAAACTGTGAAACTGTCTGTGAAAGTGAGAAACTAGCTGAGCCCGTACAGCAAGTCCCCTCAGAGGGAACAACATATTCTCAGTCACGGCTCAAATACTTGTGCAGGACTTGCGGTACTTTTTTCAAAAGATCTGGATGTGAAAATTATGTCTACAGTAGAACTAGAAAAAGACAGGGTTTTACTTGTAGAAGCAGAAATCAGGGGTTTTTTTTGTTTCCTTTCATTAATTTTTATGCGCCAAATAGAGGTTTGGACCGCTTCAGTAAAATAAGAAATATATTGCAACAGAGGGATTAAGACAATTTTGTGATAATGGGTGGTGATTGGAACTGTCACCAATCACCACCCAACACATTTCACTCTGAACAAGAATGCAGAAGAACCTCACTCTCAGTCCAGTATAGTGCTCTCTAACAGTACTAAGGAGCATGACTTAGTGGGTGTATGGTGTATAGGCAAATGATATTCGAATATATTTGAACTCTGACTAATTACAAAATCTAATATTCGAGCTCAATTTCATGGCACTTTTGACAGCCTTAGTAGCCATTGACATAAACATATGCACACTGTCTCGGCCAAGTCATTATTGGCATTTTAATACAAAATTACTTCTTGATAATTTATTTTGTGAAATGTTTGGTATTTTCTGCGGGGAATGGAGACTTTAAAAAAATCTCTTTGAAAATTTGAGTCAATGGTGGGAGGCGGAGAAGACCCAAATCAAGATGTTCTGTCAAAATTACACAAATCATACAACACAAAGGGCAAAGGCAATTACCCAAAGTGCTGGAGGAGGAACCTTGAAAGAGACTTGATAAGTAAAAGATTCCAAGGTAAAGAATTGCTGGTCAAGAAAAAACATGAACTAAGCCTCTTTCTGCAGGAACAGGTGAAGGTTGCATTCGTCAGGGCTTGGATATCCTCAATTTTATCCTCAATGTTTCTTTCTGAAAGGTTTGCATTCTATTGCTGTGTTTGACCTTTTCTCCTTTTTTCTGTTTGTTTTTCTTGTGTGTGTGTCTTCGGATTTGTTGTTCTTTTTGATTTGGTGCTTTCTTTATTTTGTTGTGCCAAACGGCAGTATGTATTGTACAATAAAGGTTTGTTAAAACTCAACTCTCTCTCCCTCTCTCTCTTGCTCTATGCCTTTGTTTTTTTTTGTGTGGGATTTAAAGTCCTGTATTTCTTCTGTTGGAACAATGTCTCACCAAAAGGGGTTTTAAGGGGGCTTCTCTCTCCCTCTCTCTCTCTCTCTCTCTCTCTCTCTCTCTGGTATGGTATTATAGCCTGCAGTGTGGATGGTGTGCCTATGTTATTAAGCTGGAACATCTGGTTACCAGCTTTGCTTTTTTTCTGATTCATTAACAGTGCTGCTGTAGCCAGAGGAGGTGATAGTGGAGGTTTTGGGATTTTGCGTGAGGTTGAAGCAGTGGGACGGTGAGTACAGTAGCGCACGAGTTAGTCCTGCCATGGAGTTATGGAGACATGATTTAAACACTTCAGTAAAATGGACTACCATAAAATGTTTATGATTCATTTAGAATTAATCACAACTGCCAATGGCAACCTCCCCCACCCTGGGTGACACTCTCATAAACTCCTCCCCCACCCTGAGTGACACTCTCATAAACTCCTCCCCCACCCTGGGTGACACTCTCATAAACTCCTCCCCCACCCTGCATGATACTCTCATAAACTCCTCCCCCACCCTGGGTGACACTCTCATAAACTCCTCCCCCACCCTGGGTGACACTCTCATAAACTCCTCCCCCATCCTGGTTGATACTCTCATAAACTCCTCCCCTATCCTGGGTGATACTCTCATAAACTCCTCCCTCTGTAATACTATAATAAGCTCTGCCCTTCCCCCCTGAAGGAAGAAGGAAAAGTGATGTGACTCAAAGGTTGATGAAATGAGCAATGAACTTTCCATATGCTGTTTTTTCCGCAGTAATTAGGGCCTGTAACACGCTGTTTCCCCCCCCCGCTCTCCGTCTCACAGTCCGAGAGGCCCCGGGCGGGGCTGGCGGAATGCGCCCTCGCGGCCAGGCGGAATGGCGCGAGCGGGCCGTCGCTGTGATGTTGTCCAAGTCAGCTCCCCTGATTCCTCTCCCTGTCCCCACAATTAGACGGCTGTACCTCTCTCCTGCAAGCTGTCAGTGTGTTTAGGTTCAGCTCCCAGGGCCAAATGCCTGCAGTGAACTTTGACCCCTGCGATATTCGACAGCCACACTCTGACACTGGCCACATCCCTCTCCTGTAGCAGTAAACTCCTGATGCTCCCTGGAAGGGGATCCAACTCAGCGGGTTCCTGACTGCACAAATGCCTTTCCCTAGCAGGGGGCCGCCACATTAACAGACAACTTACAGGGATTGTGTTGTTTCTAATTATAATTGGTCTTAATGGAAAACACACATATTCACACATACACATACACACACACACACACACGAGCACACACATACACACACACCCACACACACGCACACCCACGCACGCACACACACACACACATGCACATGCACATGTCCACACACATCCCCACGCACACACAATCTCGCTTAATTTATTGCACTGAGGAGATTGTCAGTCATCTCCATGGTGACCTCGGAGATGTGCAGAGATGAGTGCTGCTCACTGATCCACGTGTGCTCATTAAAAATACACATCTTTCCCACGCTTATGTTTCGTATAGGTCTCTCTCACACCATAACAAGTGTAACAGAGTCTGCCAACATCCTGCTGTATTCACTACACATGATTCAAGGTGCAGTACTACAACTCTGACTAAATGGCTTCATTGTTTCTAAGTGAATTTAGTTTGTGTGTTAAGCAACCATTATGAACACATTTTGTACATAGAAGCTCTCCAAGAGGACACAATTTGGCTGAAATGCAGGGTTTATCAAAGAAATAATGGGTAAATGAAGAATATTTATTTTATGGGGTTACAGAGGGTACCACCCTCAATAGAATTGATTAAAAAATGTTTCCCTTCCAAATATTTTGTTGCTGACATCCAGTATCATCCATTATTTTAAATCTGATAGGTAATAATTTATTTGTATATTAATCATTTTGATTTCAGCACATGGTTAAAATAATATTTTGTTGGGAATGGTTAGATAGCACATCTCTAATATAAATTTGAATTATGTTTAATTTTTTGTTATATGTTATATATATATATTTTTTTAATGAAATGTACTCTCTCCTCTGAACGTATTTTGGTATTATGTTTGGTAATATAGAATTTTGCTCTGGGGTAAAAACCTGCATTATTTGGTATCCTGCTTGGGATTTCACCCCCTCATCAGTCTGTTTTAAATAGTCTTCTCTTGTTTGCGCGGTTATGGATAGAGTTCCATATTGTTGCACTGAAACATGCCCGTGGATTCAATTTGCTGCATTTTAACAGGGGCTGTATTGATTTAATAGGGCCTGTGTGTTTGTCCAAAGTGGGCTCTGTGTTCCTGATTCAGCCTTCAGCTTTTTTCTGTGGTTTTCACTTCTCTACCACCTCTGTAGTGCGCCTGTGTTATCGGGTTCTGTGTTATGGGGCCTTGTGTTATGGGGCTCTGTGTTATGGGGCCTTGAGTAGTGGGGCTCTGTGTTATGGGGCCTTGCGTTATGAGGCCTTGTGTTATGGGACTCTGTGTTATGGGGCTCTGCGTTATGGGGCTTTATGTTATGGGGCCTTGTGTTATGGAGCCCTGTGTTGTGGGGCTCTGTGTTATGGGGCTCTGTGTTATGGGGCCTTGTGTTATGGGGCCCTTTGTTATGGGGCCTTGTGTTATGGGGCTCTGTGTTATGGGGCCTTGCATTATGAGGCCCTGTGTTATAGGGCTCTGTGTTATGGGGCCTTGCGTCATGAGGCCCTGTGTTATGGAGCTCTGCATTATTGGACCTTGTGTTATGGGGCCCTGTGTTGTGGGGCTCTGTGTTATAGGGCCCTGTGTTGTGGGGCTCTGTGTTATAGGGCCTTGTGTTATGGGGCTCTGTGTTATAGGGCCTTGTGTTATGGGGCTCTGTGTTATGGGGCCTTGCATTATGAGGCCCTGTGTTATAGGGCTCTGTGTTATGGGGCCTTGCGTCATGAGGCCCTGTGTTATGGAGCTCTGCATTATTGGGCCTTGTGTTATGGGGCCCTGTGTTGTGGGGCTCTGTGTTATGGGGCTTTGTGTTATAGGGCCTTGTGTCATGGGGCCCTGTGTTATAGGGCCTTGTGTTATGGGGCTCTGTGTTATGGGGCCTTGCGTTATATGGCCCTGTGTTATGGGGCTCTGTGTTATGGGGCCCTGTGTGATGGGGCCTTGCGTTATGAGGCCCTGTGTTATGGGGCTCTGTGTTATGGGGCTCTGTGTTTTGGGGCTCTGTGTTATGGGGCCCTGTGTGATGGGGCCTTGCGTTATGAGGCCCTGTGTTATGGGGCTCTGTGTTGTGGGGCTCTGTGTTATGGGGCTCTGTGTTATGGGGCCTTGTGTTATGGGGCCCTGCATTTTGGGGCCCTGCATTATGGGGCTCTGTGTTGTGGGGCTCTGTGTTATAGGGCTTTGTGTTATGAAACCCTGCATTTTGGGGCCCTGCATTCTTGTGTACGATTTACCCAGGGCCCATATTCTCAGTTGATGTTGTTCCAGAGTGCTCCCCCCTCCCCCACTTTGCAGAATCACCATGATTTCGGAGGGGAAGCTGAGCTCTCCAGCTGCAACATCCCACTGAGAGCTGCTCGCCACGGAAACAGGAGCAGAGTGCTCTGCGCCTGTCAAATGGGTCAGAATTATAACCCCTACCTCAAAGGTACACAGGGGACAGCATACCCCCCTGACCCAAATCTGCCACAGCTAGGTGTTGCACAATACGCTCGACATTATTCAAGTGAAGTTCACTCCTGATCCTCTTTATAGAAGAAGACTCGGTGACCATAATTACCATTTGCGCTGCAATAATCTCATACCCTTTGCTTTTCTTTGCATGTGGAATGACCTGAGTTTATATTATTTTCAGGGTGTAATTAATTTTAGCAAGGTAATCTTCATTAAAATAAACATGCTGATTACAGTATTCCTTTTCTTAATCATGGAGGGCTCCCACACACTACATAGCCAGTGAGACCTATGGGTGTGTTACGTTTTTCAAAGTACTGTGTGCTTTCCATAGCTTTATTTTCCTTCAAATATCAAAGACTTTCTCATCGAATACTTTTCTCAATAGCCTCCATTTTCCTCAAGAGAAGAGCTGAAGGCTTAATCACTGGGTGGGCGCACTTGCTCTACAACTAAAAGAATGTGTCTAAAGATGCTTTAATTCTGAGGCTGCCTTTAATTACGTTTCTTAAACAACTGCATAAACTTTGAGAGCTCGCTCCTATCGCACAGTTTAACCACATCCTGTGGCATACCGGGCTGGGAGCTTCAACTTAATTACCTCCCATATCTCCAGAAAAATTAACTGATTATGTTCCACCCCCTGCTGAACCTCCCACTTCGAATTAGATTCCTGGCCACTGTGAGTGCTCTACTGGGAGGCAGTGTACCTATCACAGCCACAGGGTTTATGACAGTGCTAAAATGCTAAAGTTGTGTTAGTCACTCTGGATAAGAGTGTCTCCTAAATGCCTGTAATGTAAAATAACACAGCACAGGCAGGCAAGCAAGTGTGTTCTCAGAATGACACTGCTAACCTTAACGGGCAGAGTTTTAGAGCAAAAACTTTATGTGAATTGAATTGTGGTCAATATTACTCTGAGGCCTTGGACCTGGAACATTACTGCTGCTGTGAGTTTACAACAGACCCTTTCACTCGGCTCTGAGAATGAGGGAAATGAGAATTACAGTTTACGGAGAGGACGGTTGGGCTCCATCCTGCTTTTATTTGTTACTTGTTCCTTTACGCAGTGCTGAATGCCTGTGAAATGTGCCCACCGTTTTCAGCTGTGAGAGGAACGAGTGCAGGAGCAATGACAGATGGAGGCTGAGGAAACATGTGTCACCCTGTGCGACGGAGGAAGTGTTCAGCACTGACGGAAATGTAGAGTGTTCTGAAACTGCGGGAAGGCTCTGACCCCCCCGGTCCGGGCTGTGGGACTGTGAAAGGGTAGTGTTTGGGATTACAGGACGGAGACAGTGGCCTGGAAGGGAGGCCACAGCCTAGGGAAAAAACGGATACCCTGAAAAGCCATGAATCGGCGAGATTTCTTAGGGCTCAGGAGGGCTGCTTCTGTTTGTTTCTCATTAACCATTAATTATGTTCAGTGTCACTGCAATGGCTGCTTATCCAGGCCATGGAGGACGGCAAGGAATCGGCCTGGCATGCAGAGGTGCAGCTCGGGGCTATTCTCTGCTTTTGAAAGGCCCGAAATGAGGATGTCCCTGGAGCCCAGGCATCTGTGTGAGCCCAAGAGCCAATGCTTCTCCTCCCATCATACAGTCTGTGCTGCATAAATCTCTGGTGAGATTCCCGCTCTCTGTGCTGAGATTCCCACTCTCTGTGCTGACATTCCCACTCCAGATTCTCCTCTTTGTAGCCATGCAAGTGTGTGAGCACAACATACTCCATAGACCCCACAGGCAGTTTGGCAAAATTGCTCAATTACATTCAATTTAAGGACATATACAGTGAGACACTATTTATTTGAACTTTGACATTTCCCTAAATTCTGCTGAGGATGAAAACAACATGGAGTCCTTACACAGACTGAAATCTAGTCTGGTCCTCATGGGCTGGATGACCATTCTGGGATGCAGAGCTGTATCACAGCAAAACACAAATTAGATTCAGACCTCCTCAAAACCATAGTTTAGGAGCAGTATATTTCAGAAATAAAAGTCATTTAGATGTATTACACTGTAGTTTAAAACAGCCAGTTAAATGCATTTTCTTTTCTAGAAATGTAATTATTTTTGTTTAGTATGTTTGGGGACAGAAGTTTGGTCGATGGTGGATATGTCCCTCTACAATTCTGATTCCCTCAGTAGAGGTCTCATATTCACACACACACACACACACACACAATGCACACACCCATGCACGCACACACCCCACACACGTATGCTTGTATTGTATGAGCTAATGTAGGTTCATGCAGGCTTTATATTGTCCTCAGTTTACATATAAATTACACAATAAACATCACAGGAAAGAATTAAATGTACCATATGCACTCGTTTTGGCTATAGCAAATGTCCAACATTTTTGTACTTGTGTGAGCAATTACGGTAAAACTAGATCTCATAAAAAACACGTTTTCAACATACAAAAATGCCAAGTTACTCACACATACAAGACATACACCATCTATAACTCATTCATTCAGACTGCCAAAATCCAGGCCTGCCATTAAAAGTATTGATATCCAAATGACGCCAAGTTACGATACTACAAATAATATAGGCTATCTTGCCTCACCGAAATTAAATAAGATGTGTTCCAAAGCAATGCTACCCAATATTTCCTCAATTCTTTCAAGTCACTTGCCCCTTAGTTTGGGGCTTTATTGTGTGGACATGTGAAGTTGTTTATGAAATGTTGAAATGGGGTCAGAATGTACAGAATTTAATGTTTTTGAGGGCTGAGTGTCTGTGGCTGTTGTGGTTATTTCTGTGGGGAACCCTGAAAAGTGCAAACTCTCGGTGCTGTATAGGTATATATAGGGCATGCCCCCGCCAAGGCGTAACTTGGACGGGATGGCATACCTGTCATCCCAATTATATAAATAAACAAATATAAAATAACTTTAAAAGGAAAAACGTTTTCCAGTGTTCTTGAAAGTAAATACATTTGTAACTAGACTTTCAACACTTTATCAAAATGTGTTCGACCATACTATATTTAGTTCGAGCTATAATTAGACATCGTAACACCACATATGGACGCTGATATAAAGATATACTTTATAGATGCTGATTACAGACAGGAGCAAAGCACATGATAGCATGCATCGTTAGCAGAATCTGGGATTTACCTTAAGTAATAACGACCCCACAGAGACAGAGCACAGTTTCGGTCTCCTGTGAAATGACTTGGTCCAGCCCATTGAGGATACCAGTTATACTCACTGAAACCTTTACAAAAAGTACGAGACCACCGTTGCATCGCTTGCCGGACATTATTGAGACTTAAATTCTTTGAAGGATGCTTATAAATTATTTATAAAAGCCATATACGTCAAGAACCCGATGCACGCAGAACACTGTTTTAGTGTTGTGAAACTGCAATTAGAGTAATCGCGAAATTATAATTTAGACTAATGTAAATATAACAGTTCACAGAAGTTGCAACAAATTGAACTATTCGGGGTTTAAACAGATTTATTACGGTCAACAGAATGTATTACCCCTTTTATACGAAATTACATTGTCATACGAAATGACGATATGCATAGCCTACTGGGCTAGTATATACGGCATTCGCAGTCTGTGTTCCAGTGGTCAACTAAACTTAAATTAAACAGTAGCCTATAGAGCTCCAGTCCACGGGCCGTTTGCTTGTCTCAATGGTCAAAGGAAATAGTTATAGTATAGGCTACGACAAATCCGTTTGTATAGTGATTTAGTGAAAAGCAATCAAAGGGTTAAGCTGCTCAGTTTAATTCATTTTCACGGATATCTTGATAGTTTTGCTTCAGTACAACACTTAATTCAAGCTTCATAGTAGAAAATCCGCACCGCAAACCAATGTAATGCAAATGCAAACCAAAGCTTGTCAATGTGGATGCTGTTTACTAACCGATGGCACAGAAGTTTCACAGTCCGCCTCTCTTTAGAAATTAGAATTAGTGGCACTTCCCCAGTTCAAAGCTCCCCCCAATGGAGTTTCAGAACTTTCATGTGACGAGCGTAGTCAGATGTGTACTGTGCATCATAGCGCAGCTGCAGCAAGAGCAACAGGAGGCAAACGGTTTGCTCTGCGAACCGGGGCAGTTTGAAAAGACTTTAAGACTTTTCAAGACTTTTTTTTTTTAATCGCTGATTTGTTTTATTTAAAAAAGAACAAACAAAAAAAAAAAAAACAGTTCTTCTCAGTAATTTGAAGGGTTGTTTTTTTCTGGAACATGGAACTGAACAAGCCGGGGAAAGTTCGTTGGCGCTTCGGCGTGCCCAAAGCAGTTTTCATGTACTTTTGCAGTCTCGGTTGTCTCGCCGACTGTTACAATTTGGATGTAAACCATTCAATCCCACTGAATGGTCCCAAAGGGTCTTTATTTGGATACTCAGTTTTACTTCACAAATATCGACAGCAGACGTGGTATGTATCCATCAAAACTACCCAACGATTGAGTGGGAATATGCCGTATATTTTACAGTTGGTGAACTGATGGTATCCGTGTCTTGTGGCTCATTACAGGCACACCCTTCATAAAGCGTCCGTTTAGTGGTTAAAAGGCATTAAAATGCGGGACGAACCAGGCAGCCCAGCCATCTGCAGAATGAACAAAGTCCTATTTAGTGACTGGGTCCTGAAAAGAGCAATTCAGTCTATTGGTGTTTCATTTAGAATCAGCATTGTTGTATAGATTAATGAGTGTGTGCTATTAATAAAAATAATGTATTTCCAGTGCAATGTCACCTTCTCACTTTTTAATATTTGTTGTTGTTTTAGCTTGCATGCATTTTGTTGTTGTATGAGCGGCTGCCTGAAGTGCATTACTGATAACAGTTTTGTTTGTTTTAGGTTGTTAGTGGGAGCCCCAGTTGCAAATTCAAGCTTTGACCATTCCATCAGAAACCCTGGCGCAATTTATAAGTGCAAAATCACAGAACGGACGGAATGTGAGCCGATGCAAATAGGTTAGTATTATGCGTCGCTTTGAAGTTACAGTACAATAGAATTACTGCCCTGCGTTTGCTTTGTTTAGTTCGGTGTCCATGGTCGTTTCCTTACTGAAATGACCTTTCCACACATCTGAGATAGAAGATTTTTAGGAACAGGGACAGCAGATTATTATATCAGTGAATAAATTAATTGGTACACGTCAGCCTTTTAGTTTCATTAATCTAATGGAAAGGATCGAATTTCATTCTTGTACAGGAATAACTGAATGACCATTAATTTAGAATCATACACGCGACAGAAACTCTGCTGTTGCTTCAAAAATGTTGGCCAGATTATTTTCTTTATGCGCACATTGGTCTGGCATCTGTTTAATTTATTTTCCTGAAAGTCCATATCATCGCGGATTTCCTAAAAATGAACTGCCTAAATTAACTTTCCTAAATTAAGTATAATTAAAATTGTACTTATAAACGTATTCGTGGTATAAATGAGTATTCAGTTCAAATAATTCCGCGATATTATGTGTGACAGGAGTTATGATTGAGGGTTGTGTTTATATGTGACAGGAGTTATGATTGTGGGTATGTGTGCAGTATGACTAGAATACGCCATAAACCTCTATGGTGCAGAATGGCAGAAGAAACGCACGCTTTGTGAATGGTGCACGTGCAGCCTTTCTTCCTTCCTCAATGTGAAGGGAGAGGCCAACTGATTCTCTGCGCCATTATTTTTGCTAAGAATTTCAAGTGAACATTATCACCCCGGGCGACTGTGGAAGGAGGATGTTGCATTATAGCTGGTTGATAATTAATTTAGAAAAAGTCAAACACTGTACTGCGTTTATCCCCATTGTGAGCTAATGCCCGGTAATGCAGTGGGTAGCTCTGTTGCCTCACAGCAAGAGACGACAGTGTTTCGGCTGAGTTTGAATCCCGGCCTGGCCTTTCTGTGTGGAGTTTGCATGCTTTCCCTGTGTGGGCGTCCTCCAGATACTCTGGTTTCCTTCCACAGTCCAAAGATATGCATGTAGGCTGATTGGAGACTCTAAATTGCTCCATAGGTATGAGTGTGTGAGTGAATGGTATGTGTGCCCTGCGATAGATTGGCGGCCTGTCCAGGGTGTATTCCTGCCTTTTGCCCAATGCATGCTGGGATGGGCTCCAGGACCCTCCACGACCCTGGGCAGAGTATAGATTATGTATGGATGGATGGATGGATGTGTGAATTCAAATATAATTTTATTGTTATGTATCACTGAAACAGCTTCTATTGCATTAATGATGTGGCCAACAGAAGGTTAAACAAAAGTTTAAAGAAGTGGGAAGTTTATTTCTGGTTAAAGATCCTAACAAGCATTCTAATTCTTCAGGCTAAAGTTAAAACAATCAACACCTTGTTCTGCTTGTCAGAGGAAATGGTACAATAGTTCTGATCATTAACAGAACTATGTCTTTCTCCTAATCGCAGCAAATATTTGACTGAATGTTCAAGCTCTGCCAATGTAATTCATCCTGTTTGCATTGCATTGTCAAAGCAATGGGAAGGCTTCTAATGGGGCTTCCGCTGGAGGGGCTGAATCTGTAGTGCTATTATGGGAAAACAGGAACCACCTGGCGAAGCTGCTCATTTTCACTCTTTCATTCAGCACCGAAGGCTACTGCATATCCATTTAAGTTCATCATTTATAATACAGAAACCTATGGTTTTGCCATCTTTGTTTTGTTTTAGCGTGTATCAGTTGTAACCCACAACATGTCTCTTGCCAGACTGACACACACAAACACATGAAGACACACACACACACACACACACACACACACACAAGGGATGGTGCTGAATACAAATACCATATTCGGCGACACTCAAATAATGTGTTCTCTTCGAATGTTTTCTCCTCCCGAATCTGGCCAACATTATTCAGATTCGGATTTTCTTCCCACCTATTTGATGCCATTCGCTCAGCATCAAGTTTCTCAATTAGACACACACTCACACACACACACGCACCTGCAGAGAGACTGTGAGTGAGAGTTTCTCTTAACACTAGATAGGCCAGAGCAACGCCATGGGGCTTTGGAGACTTTAAAATTAAAGTTACTCCAATGCCGTAAATGCTATATCCTCCTCCATTCACGGCTTTCCTAAATATTTGGGCTTAAAATAACAGCATTTTTTAAATAAAAAAATCAGTAATGAAATACAGGCAGATTGTGTCGTTTTCTTCGCTAAACCCCCATCAGACAATAGACAACTCTAGGTGCTTTTGGCCAGGTGCAAACGTGTTGCTGTCTACTCCAGCACGCTATTCAGCAACTGACTGACTGGTGCTTTGATACGAATTTCCGTATAAAGTGCTATTGAAACTAATTTTGCACATGTAATCACACAGAATTCATTCACTGCAATTGTGATGAAGTTGATAAAACCTTTAGGGAGGGTATGAATAATTGCACTTGCTGTAGTTACAGAAATGCATGAAATATAACTGATTTTTGTGTGTGCAGTCCCAGAAAACCACCAATGCTGTGCGTTCTCTATGGAATTAATGAGAGGAGAACAAAGGTGCATTCTACGGGGAAGGGAGGGAGAAATGTGCTGAATGATCAAAGAAATGACTTTTTAAACGTGTACATTTTGTGTTTTTGTCGTCATGCACATTTTAGCTATTTTCTCAGTGTTCCTGTAGTATGCCTCAATACGATTTCCCTAAGCCTATATAACAAAACCGCTATGATTTAACAATACAAACATTGACATTGATTCAGTTGTGTCCTTTATTTCAAGAAAATAGTTTCGCTATATACAGCTTTGTAATCTTTATGAAATGATGTTGCTGCTGGTTCTGAATTCGATGCTGTAATGCGGGATCAGACACCACTGGCCATCAGCGGTAGTACTTAGTAAAAAAATGCGACCTCTAGAGATAAAACATTACAGACACAGGTTGTAGGCTAATGACACACCCAGCACCTGCTCCCCAAGGAGAGTTTCCTCCAAGCAACTTTTCAGGTTAGGTGGGGATGTTGTGTCTCCCATCGCTCTAGACTTCTCCCAGCTCATGTGCAGGAGCTTGTCTTCACAAAATACAACTCAGGGAAGTTTGAGTAAGAGCATAATAGCTGAAGATGTATTCCACCCAGGGAAGCTTTTTCAATTTTTTATTTATTTATCCAAGCTTATGCAAATGAAACATATGGGTAGAGTGGGGCTTCTACAAAGAGGGGAGTAAACAAATTCATTCATTTAAATTTAAATTAATTCATTGTTTGTCAATTGAAAAGCAATATGACAAACACTTTCGTTTATTTGTCATTCATGGTAAAGGAAGAAATGAAAAAAAAGGAATCCATGCCTCACATATGTGTTTCTTTGAACTATAAAGTGTGTGTTTTTGCATATATGTGCATGTCTCTCATAGCCTACATTTATATGCATTACACTCATCAGTTACTCATAACATACTACAGCACAGTACAGATGATAATATGAAAAAACCAGGGCCAAGTTACTTGAAATACTTTAGGAAACATTGACCAGTATTGCTTTGGAATGCAGCTTGTTTAATTTGTGTGCCCTACAATTGCCAATATTGTTAGTTGCTACTTATAAAATAAATAAAATCCTTTTAAAGGCAAGTTTTAATTAATGACTTGCAGACACTGCTTTGTATGTGTGAGTAACTTGGCATATAATATTATATATTCCCCTGTGAAGCAGTTTGGCTTAGGGTGCAGAGGGCATCTGTCACTCTCAGTAATAACTGGGTCATTTGCCACAGGATTTTATGTCAGCTCAGTCCTACACCCTTTGTTTGGTGGTCACTGAACATGCCAAACTAGGCTTCTGAAGTAGAAGTTGAGGCATGTGTTTAATTGTGAGTCCAAGTTCGTGGCAGCGGTGAATGGATTCAGATCTCAGCTTTTAATTATGAGAGTTAGTTTGATGTGGAGTGATAACAAGTGTAGTGCTGCTTGGCTTTTAGTTTGGCAGCTGTTTTTAACACGGGCTCTGCAGGGGCAGTGTTTTGTTTTTGCTCCACAGATGATAAGCGTGTGCCCTGTTATAAGCGTGTGCAGCGTGTGCACTGTTATAAGCCTATGCAGCGTGTGCACTGTTATAAGCCTGTACGCTGTTATAAGCGTGTGCCCTGTTATAAGCGTGTGCAGCGTGTGCACTGTTATAAGCGTGTGCAGCATGTGCTCTGTTATAAGCGTGTGCAGTGTGTGCCCTGTTATAAGCCTTACGCTGTTATAAGCGTGTGCAGCGTGTGCCCTGTTATAAGCGTGTTCACTGTTATAAGCGTGTGCACTGTTATAAGCATGTGCAGCGTGTGCCCTGTTATAAGCGTGTGCAGCGTGTACCCTGTTATAAGTGTGTGCCCTGTTATAAGCGTGTGCACTGTTATAAGCGTGTGCAGCGTGTGCCCTGTTATAAGCGTGTGCAGCGTGTGCCCTGTTATAAGCGTGTGCAGCGTGTGCGCTGTTATAAGTGTGTGCACTGTTATAAGCCTGTGCGCTGTTATAAGCGTGTGCTCTGTTATAAGCGTGTGTAGTGTGTGCCCTGTTATAAGCGTGTGCAGTGTGTGCCCTGTTATAAGCGTGTGCACTGTTATAAGCCTGTGCGCTGTTATAAGCGTGTGCCCTGTTATAAGCGTGTGCAGCGTGTGCCCTGTTATAAGCGTGTGCAGCGTGTACCCTGTTATAAGCGTGTGCCCTGTTATAAGCGTGTGCAGCGTGTACCCTGTTATAAGCGTGTGCCCTGTTATAAGCGTGTGCAGCGTGTGCCCTGTTATAAGCGTGTGCAGCGTGTGCCCTGTTATAAGCGTGTGCAGCGTGTACCCTGTTATAAGCCTGTGCGCTGTTATAAGCGTGTGCCCTGTTATAAGCGTGTGCAGCGTGTGCCCTGTTATAAGCGTGTGCAGCGTGTGCCCTGTTATAAGCCTGTGCGCTGTTATAAGCGTGTGCCCTGTTATAAGCATGTGCAGCGTGTGCCCTGTTATAAGCGTGTGCGCTGTTATAAGCATGTGCACTGTTATAAGCATGTGCACTGTTATAAGCGTGTGCACTGTTATAAGCGTGTGCCCTGTTATAAGCATGTGCGCTGTTACCCTGCAGGCATGAGGAGTAACCACAGCTGTGGAAAAACATGCTTTGCTGAGATGGACAATCAGTGGCTTGGTGTCAGTCTGTCCAGACAGCCTAGTGATGGACTAATGTTGGTATGTAACCCTGCGTCAGACATTTCATAATTACATTATAACATTTAAATGTTATTTTAAATGTAATTTTCTTCACTCAAGTTTCTATTTTATTCACTTTATTGATTGTGTGGTATTTCTGCCCATGAGGCAGTCTCCTGGGACTAGGCTGTTGATTTTTGTCAGTGTTTTGTGTTATTTCCTACAGGCTTGTGGACATCGTTGGAAAAACGTTTTCTACTCCAGAAAGGACAATCAACATAAATTACCCCATGGCGTCTGCTATAAATTGGAAGCTGATTTGATCCAATCAAGTCCACTGATTCCCTGTTACAGAGGTATGATTTTATTTTAGAAATGTAATGTGTGTGTAAAATAATTTGTCTGCTTCTTTTATCCAGACATGATGTTATTATGAAATACTAAGCTGGCTGTATTTTGGGTCAGTTTGGTAGGTGACAGAAGGGCCTGGGACAGGGGCTATTATGACTGTTATTTGAGCGGTGGCAGCTTGTTTAATAAATGTGCAGTTTCCCTGGTGTAAGGACTGAAAAAGTGCTGAATATGTGGTCATCAAGAAGGCTAAATATTTATTAAGTATTACCTTGATTTATACAATATGGAAAGATTTCAAAAGGCTTGATTTTGAATTCAAGCAGAATTAACATTTTTAAGGGAATGTTTACATTGAAAATACCCAACTAAGCAGAACCAGATAAACTATGCTAACCCCCCCCCCCCCCCCCAGCCCCCCCCCCAGCAGTCTACAGTAGCCCTTTAAGATAAACACATGCATGGTGAATAATCAGTATTCGTTTCCAACACTTTTAAAATATTTATTCCAAGGCGTTATATCTAGCAATTCATCTGGGACCAACAAGAATACTGGCAACTAATGAGATGATTAATGTAAATGTTAAATGTAAATAGTTGTGTTTTTGGCAACTTGAAAAAAATATTATAACATTAATAATTATTGCATTATTCAAGGTGAATAAACATACAGCTACACTTCTATTTTAGTTTGAGTTTTCAATCTTTGCTCTTGTGCCTTGCATAAATTGAAATTAAACCAAATGGTGGCAAATTTGAAATGTAAAGGAATTACCACCATAGCTATGAATGTATTGCTATACTTACCTGAGTGCAAGAATCAGATGGAAGAATTAAGGCTCAAATAAAGTTGTTTCCATATTGAGCTCAATTATCACAGCCATCATATTAATGTGGATTCTGTTTACCTCAGGAAGGAGGCTCTCTGAACTACCAATCAGCATCCAGGTCTGTCAGAGAGATGACATACAGACCAATAGGATTACTTGAACATAGGTGCTTCATTAAAAAGTGGCAATTTATTCTGCATTGTGTTTATGTTTATGAAAATTCTGTGGAATAAAAAAAAGTATTTTATTGTGATTAAATAATTTTGGTTCTGTTTTGTTTACTTAGATCATCAAAGGAAATTTGGTGAAGCCTACGGCTCCTGCCAGGCTGGAATGTCAAATTTTCTGGCAGAGGTACTTTAAGCAATTCCTCTTTGGGTTTGTACTGGCTAGCTTAAAAATCAGGGGCCTCAAACACCAGTCCTGCAGGGCCACAGTCACCTCTGCTTTTTGGGATTTCCTTGCAAGCAGCAGCCAGTTTAGGCCTTTGAAACACGGTGTCCAGACTCGTTAGCCGATTAGTGACTTACATTAAGCACTCAAGCACAGGAACACATCAGAAACCAGCAGGTACAGCGACCCTACAGGATCTGAGTTTGAGACCACTGGCTAAAAGGGAATGTTCACCAATTTTTTTTGTATATGTTGTCCTTATGCGTTTTATGGTAGTAAGGCATTCCAAATATATCTTGATTCATTTTTAATAAGGTTTGGATCGGACCTTTGTACTGTTCTGCTCAGCAGTCTTCCAGTTTGGTACGGTCATACAATTCCCATCAGACATCCTGGACAAAGTCTTTACAGTGATCTGTGGGAGCATAAAAAACATTCTCACTTTTGGGTGAAGTCTTCCTTAAATGTATAAAGGCCATCTGCAGTGGCCCTAACATTTCTGCCTGCGTTTCACAGGGTTTGATTGTTATGGGAGCCCCAGGGACATCCTACTGGACTGGATCAGTTCTGGTGTACAACACATCCAGCAACGTGCTGTCTGCCTATGTGGATGACAGTAGTGCCGTTGACTATGGAAGCTACCTTGGTAAGTCCGTTCAATCTCCATGTACATTTGAGGCCAAAAGTTTACATACTCCTAGGCTAAAGACATTCAAACTCAATTTTTCACAACTCTACACATTTCATGTTACCATACATTTCCTGTGTTAAGTCAGTTAGGGTCTACTTTATTTCCTTAAGAGGCCATTTCAAAATAATAGCTAAGAGACAGATGTATTTCACCTTTTATGTACTATATCAGATTTTCAGTGGGTCAAAATTTTACATACACTTTGTTAGTGTTTGGTGGCATTGCCGTTTAATTGCTTAACTTGAATCAAACGCTTGGGGTAGCCTTCCACAAGCTTCTTACATACTTTGCTGGAATTGTTGCCCATTCCTCCTGACAGAACTGGTGTAACTCGATGAGGTTTGTGGGCCTCCTTACTCGGACACACTTCAGTTTCAGTTCAGTCCACAATTTATTTATGGGATTCAGGTCAGGGCTTTGTGATGGCCACTCCAATACTTTCACTTTGTTGTCTTTAAGCCATTTTGGAGGGATGCTTAGGATCATTGTCCTGCTGGAAGACCCAGTTGCGACCAAGTTGTAACTTTCAAGCCTTGAGGTGTTGCTTCAGTATTTCTAGAAAGTCTTCCTTCCTCATGATGCCATCTATTTTCTGAAGCGCACCAGTCCGTTTTCCAGCAAAACACAACTCACAGTTGGGATAGTGTTTAAAATTCTCACCCTTTTTCCTCCATACATAGCGCTGATCATTATGGCCAAACAGTTAAATTTTAGTTTCATCTGACCAGAGAACACTCCTCCAAAGGGTCTTCGTCCTGGTGATCACATGCAAACTTCATTCTGGCATTTTTATGCCGGTCTTGGAGTAGGGACATCTTTCTTGTGTGACAGCCTTTCAGGCCATGGCGATGTAGGATTCTCTTAATGGTGGATGTAGATACCTTGGTACCTGATGCCTCCAACTCCTTCACCAGTTCCTTTGTTGTTGTCTTGGGGTTCAGTTGAACCCTTTGGACCAAAGTTTGTTCAGTCCTGGGAGTTAATTTGTGCCTCCTTCCTGAACGATGCAGTGTCTGTGTGGTCCCAAGATTTTTATATTTGCATACAGTTGTTTGTACAGATGCTTATGGTATCTTCAGTTGTTTGGAAATTGCTCCTTAGGAGGAACCAGACTTTTGGAGATCCACAATTTGTTTCCTGAGGTCTTGGCTGAGTTGCTTGGATTTCCCCATGTTATCAAGGACAAAAAGGCAATGGCTCTAAATGTAGACCCTTAAATACAGCCACAGGTGCCAATTAACTCCCACTTAACTTCTAATTATGACAACTGGCCAATCAGAAGCTTCTAAAAAGTCATTACATCATTTTATGGACCAGACTGTTCAGAGACAGTCAACTTAGTGTATGTGAACTTTTGACCCACTGGTATTCTGATATAGTGAATTAAAGCTGAAATACCTCTGTCTCTAATCGATTGTTTTAAAATTGCCTCTGATGTGAACAAAGTAGATGCCCTAATTGACTTGCCAAAAGAAATGTATGGCGACATCAAATGTGCAGAGTTGTGAAAAACCGAGTTTGAATCTGTTTAGCCTAGGTGTATGTAAACTTTTGGCCTCAACTGTAGCTGGCATGATAAAACACTCTTTAGTGACATGTAAAGCAAAGACAAATATAGTTTACAGAACTTCTCATGGCTGCTAGTCCATGTTTGGTGTGGTTTTTGTGGCTCTCACAGTGCAGCATGTTCTGATGTGCCTGAGCAGTAGTTAGAGAAAGTGAATGTGTAACAGGGCTGTGACTGACTGTTTGAACAGGAAGCTGATTATCATGCGATTGCCGTTGCTCAAGGTTTTTTTATGGGAAACAGCAGTCTGTTCTCTAACCATAAAGAACGTAATGTTTCCTCTGAAAAACATGAGACTGAAAGGACATTATTCTGCACTCTTCCGGCATACATGCCTTCATGTCTGAAAGCCATGCGTGTAAACAAAGGTTTTAGTCACGAGTCTGGCGGTGTTCTCAGCAGTGCCAGTCCTCCTGGTAACAGTGGCCTTTTTGTGGTGCAGCACATGAGGAGTGCACATTGAGGGCAGCACTACCTGTGGCCTAACACTGTCAGTGTTGTTTTCTCATCTGCAGGGTACTCTGTGCCTAACACTGTCAGTGTCGTTTTCTCATCCGCAGGGTACTCCGTTAGCGCGGGGCACTTCAGCCACCCGGAGAGCACAGAGGTGGTGGGAGGCGCCCCTCAGCATGGGCAGACTGGTAAAGTAAGAGTTAATTCTGCTTCCTTTTCTTACTGTCCCGAGAAAAGGGAAACAATGGCCTGGGTTCAGTCAACATTTTTCACCAACTTTGACTTCCAAATAAATCCAAGTTTTTCTTTTCTCCTTGAAGAGTTAATCGGGGTGATCATTGAACTGGTCCCTAAAAGTGTAATGGCTAGTGAAAAGAGTGGAATATGTTGGTGAAATCCAGGCAGCCGTTGAAAAGATGCCTGAGGGTTTTCGGCTTTGTGTTTTTGGTTGTCTGGAGTGGGGTGATATGGGGAAGGTGGAGAGGCGGCATCTGTGGCTTCAGTTGGAGAGACTGGCTCAGATGTTTAATCAGGAAGAGTCTGTTTTTCAAAGGGAGGCCTGTGGGCCTCAATGTGGGTTCATGCCTTGTTATTGCAAGATGGTGTGATACCACTCCTGTGGCCAGAAAGGATTGACCTTCTCAGAGCTAATATTCAGAGCTAATATTCAGGAGCATTAGCTTCTACTCTGCGGAGCTGAAGGTGTGTCTCCGTAGATTGTGTGATATCTCTAATTGAGGGAGAATGACTTCTCCGCTGTGATGTTGTCCACAGTCTTCTCCTCTGTGTGCAGACACAAACCGTGTGCAGTTTCTGCAGTAGTCATTAACATTAAAGGTTATGCACATTTTTGAGTGGTGTGAGCAGGATGTAATTGCTGGAAACGTGACCAGCACTTGGCCTTCACATGGACATTTCCCTGAGGCTTGATTGGTGTTCTGGCACAGCACCTGTGGTGTTAGGGCAGATTAAATCTGCTCCTCTAGGTTCCACCTTATTATATTAATTAATTAATTGAAAGATTAGTTGAATTCTTCTGCAATGCATTTTTTAATTCTGACAGTATCCAAGTCTAAGTTTTTCAAATGATTTGATAATCCTTTACAAAGTTGTGCATACTTGTTGCTTTTATTTTCAAGATACACTGTAGGCCTGGGTCAAACACAAACTGATTATTTTATTTCATGAAAACACAGTTTGGCAGGTTAATTTGTTGATAGCTGAAAAAACTAAAATGTATGTCAAAAAAACTTTTTTTTGGGGAGGAAATGAATTAAATTGTTGGTTGAATTCAATAGCCTATTGATCATAGTCTCCAGTCCTACATTATATGGTGTTTTATAAGGAGGAACCCTTTTGTTTTTGCTTTTTAAAATAGTTTAACTCTGCACATTGGACAAGAGAATGCCAAACTGCATAACTCATTGTTTGTTTCACCTGAGAGAAGAAGGTAGTATGCCAGAAACATGTCCATCCTTTTCTCCAAGACGTGATTCTAATCAGCTATGGTAACACTGTGGGAAATTCAGATATCATGCTGTTCTCTTCTGGGAAGTAGAATGTCTATTTCACTAAAAGCCCCCAACTGCATTCAACTGCGTTTCTCCCTCTGCTGGACCACGGCTAGCGATTAGTCACGATTTGATTGGCCCCCACATCAGACCAATGGCACCGTGACTTACTGGGTCACAAGAGCCATATGGAGCAATCAGAAGCTCACACAAACAGTTCCTTCAGATCAAATGATGAGTAATGTCTTTGCGGTTGGTGGGGAAGTACCACGTCCACTGCAGTCAGTCCTTCTGTGAAACTCCAAAATATGACCTTGCCGCTCTCTCTCCCAGGCATACATATTCCAGGTGCAGTCCAACATTCTGAAAATCATCTTTGAGGCCAAGGGTCATAAGGTTAGTGCCACTATAATAATAGTAATAATAATGAGAATAGTGATAATAATAATAATAATAATAATTGAATATATAGCGCTTTTCAGATTGTGCTCGGTGAAGCAGTGAACCCCAGAAAGGTGGGGCTGTTTTAAAGGAATGCCGTTTCCCTGTGCACAGCTGGGCTCCTATTTCGGGGCGGCAGTCTGTGCGGTGGACCTGAACGCAGATGGCCTTTCGGACCTCCTGGTGGGAGCTCCCATGTACAGCACCATGCGGGAAGAGGGGCGTGTGCACGTCTACATCAACCAGGGAGCTGTGAGTCAGCGGCCTCTTCCCACACCCAGGGGCTTCACACACCACCCAGGGACTCCCACACCGCCCAGAGACTTCACACACCACCCAGGGCTTCACACACCACCCAGGGGCTCACACACCACCTAGGGGCTTCACACAGCACCCAGGGGCTTCGCACACTACCCAGGGCTTCACACACCACCCAGGGGCTCACACAGCACCCAGGGGCTTCACACAGCACCCAGGGGCTTCACACACCACCCAGGGCTTCACACACCACCCAGGGACTTCACACAGCACCCAGGGGCTTCACACACCACCCAGGGACTTCATACACCACCCAGGGACTTCCCACACCACCCAGGGGCTTCCCACACCACCCAGGGGCTCACACACCACCCAGGGACTCACACACCACCCAGGGACTTCACACATCACCCAGGGACTCACACACCAACCAGGGACTTCACACACCACCCAGGGACTTCACACACCACCCAGGGACTTCATACACCACCCAGAGACTCACACACCACCCAGGTACTCACACACCACTCAGGGACTTCATACATCACCCAGAGACTCACACACCACCCAGGGACTCACACACCACCCAAGGGCTTCGCACACCACCCAGGGGCTCACACACCACCCAGGGGCTTCCCACATCGTCCAGCAGCTTGACCATTCGCATGGGCTTAATGCTGAGTTGGGCAATGCAACCATTTTATATCATAATCGGTGCAGTTTTAGCCATGAAAAGCCTCTTTAAAAATAATCAGTGATATTTTGACTAGCTGTGACGGATTTAAGGACTACATTGAAGTGGAAATGATATAAAACTGCATAGTGTTTTCTTCATTACATTTTTGTCATGTCTGATTGTTTGCTGTTGGGTACACAATGGCATGTGCTTGTAGTAGTATGATAACTGTCCTGAAAAGTTTTAGAGACACCATGGGTTCAGGACATCGATGAGTAACATAAATGCACGTTTTGCTTCAGCTTTGAAATCACATTCCTGGTCATTAAGACATACATTAATCTTTTTTTCTCAACCTAAGGACTTGTCAGTACAGACTGTCTGTTTGAATTTGAGATATTCATATCTGGGGATGTGTGTAGGAATTGCAGACTTTTTTGGGATGGCAGATATGCCATCTCGCCGAGTTACACCTGGGCAGGCCATGCCCCATACCTATACAGCACCGAAAGTTTGGCACTTTTCAGGGTTTCCTACAGAAATAACTGCAATGACCACAGCCCTTAAAAACATTTATTTCTGTATCTTCTTACGAACAGAATTCACAAACAGCTTCACACATCCACACAACAAAACCCCAAATTTAGGGGATTTAGCATTTTTTTTCTTTCTTTTTTCTTCTCCTTCTTCTTCTAGCCAATTTCATCATCACTAATGCTTCAAGCCCACAAAGAATATATCTCCCCATTGGGCATTGAGCTACATCAGCCAATAAAAACATTGGATGCGCGTGCATAATGGACATATATGTAGAATAAATATTAAAAAAACTAAAGAACATTGTGGCCCCCATGGCTGGATGGCTAGCAGCTCACTGGTGATGTGTTTGGCTATGGGATGAGTGAGCGAGTGAGAGGCTTGGGTTCAAATCCCACCTCTGACTCAGGCTAATCTTTAACTTGTTACACTAGTTTGCTTGTTAATTGGTAATTGCCTGAAACAATTCTAACTATTTGCAGCTGTATAATCTTTCGGGAAACTCATTATATTTCTGAGAGCCATTCTCTGTATTTCGCATGCAAACCCCATATAATATCATTTCATGATTGGGGATGGGTATCCCTTCTACAACAGCACTCATCAAAACTGAAGCGGTTGTCTACCTTATTTAAAAGAATTAGCAATCAACAACATTAAAGAAC
The DNA here is from genome assembly GCF_013347855.1 of Anguilla anguilla. Lineage (NCBI taxonomy): Eukaryota > Metazoa > Chordata > Actinopteri > Anguilliformes > Anguillidae > Anguilla > Anguilla anguilla. The sequence goes on along the minus strand of NC_049215.1, from coordinate 42,107 downwards.
ATCTTTTTATTGCCAAGGCGCATCCCATTGTTTGAATCCCTCTGGGTAAAATACAACCACACTTTGGACAGGTTCACTTTCATCATTTTGACTGATTTTAACATTAGCTAGCTTGCTAACGAGTCAACTGAACAAGTGTTATTAGTACCGGTGGCACTGAAATTAAGCGTTGCGATTCGGTCCATTACTGGTTGTTTGGGAACTGGTGCCTGATACCGGGTTGTGGTACCAAACCATATTCATGATTCAGCTTGCTACATGACTGTTGGAGTCCTTTTTTACATGCAACAATCAAAATGCTCAAGCATACAGGCAAGATGAAATTAATCAATTACACCATTCATGGCCATTTAAGTAAGGAAGTGTATATTATGGAGTCAGAATGGCAAATTTGCATGTGTAGCTACAAGGCTCGCAAGCAAAAAAGAAAACTTCACGCGTGCAAATCCTAAGCTCATGACTATAAAAAAAGAACCACGAACGTAAAACAAGGTCATGAGGAGAAGAAAAAAAACAACAGTGTAGGCGCACCAAGGACTTCAGGCATGCAAGTGGGATTTTTGCATTATTTTGCTTTTTCTTTTGCATTATGATCCTGGAAGTCATGTGTTGCAGAATAATAATTAATGACAAGATAACATAGTATATGATAATGTTCTTATTTTCATAAAGTACATATAGTTAATTTAATTTTTAAATAATATGGACTGTCCCTGGGACCCAAGACTACTGATTTTTTATTTGGCTCATGGTGGGTGGGCTGTTTCACGCCATAGGTTTTACTTGGTCATTTCCAGAGGTCTGTACGCAGATTAGAAATGTGACACTTCATGTAAACAGGTTTGTGTTTCATAATAACCCAAACTCTAACCCTAACCTTAACCCTAATCCTAATCGTCTGAGTGTTTACCCTAAAATTCCAAATGTCTGATATACTTTTTGCTGCATTCATATTATTTAGCTTAGACTACAGTGCACTCTAAATGTCACAGCAGTTTAATGAATGCTATACACCCTAAACACAGTCGAAGAAAGAGCAATTGGCACATTGTCAAGCAATTTCAGCCCTAATGTGATTGAATGGTATGTCAAATCTCACAATATCACATTTTCCTTGGTTTGTGCTGAACAGGAAAGTCCCTACACATGGGAAACTTTGTTATCTTCATAATAGCCAACTACCATTACACGCATGCGTGTGTCTGTTTTCAGGTTAATATGAAGGAAGAAGAGTTTGAGTTAGTAGGAAGCGACTCCTATGCTGCTCGGTTCGGAGAAACCATAACTAATCTGGGAGACATTGATGATGATGGGTTTCCAGGTTAGTTTACCTCTTCACTATCCTTTCTGTTTGATATAAATGCAATAGGTAAGCAGTCTTTCACACTCGAGACCCATGTGTATGTAGCACACAGTGCATTCTGGTGGGATTTTCATACATTACATTACATTACAGGCATTTAGCAGACGCTCTTATCCAGAGCGACTTACACAACTTACACAACATAGCATTTTACATTGTATCCATTTATACAGCTGGATATATACTGAAGCAATTTCGGTTAAGTACCTTGCTCAAGGGTACAACGGCAGTGCCCTACCCGGGAATCGAACCTGCGACCTTTCGGTTACAAGTCCAGTTCCTTACACACTGCACTACACTCCGTCTCCATAGAGAGAGCAGGGATGGGAACATGTATTCCCGTAACCCCAACTGAGTGACAGTTGCTCCACTGTGTCCCTGTAACCCCAGCTGTAAGTGACAGTTGCTCCACTGTGTCCCTGTAACCCCAGCTGTAAGTGACAGTTGCTCCACTGTGTCCATATAACCCCAGCTGTGAGTGACAGTTGCTCCACTGTGTCCCTGTAACCCCAGCTGTAAGTGACAGTTGCTCCACTGTGTCCCTGTTACCCCAACTGAGGGACAGTTGCTCCACTGAGTCCCTATAACCCCAGCTGTAAGTGACAGTTGCTCCACTGAGTCCCTGTAACCCCAGCTGTGAGTGACAGTTGCTCCACTGTGTCCCTGTAACCCCAGCTGTGAGTGACAGTTGCTCCACTGTGTCTCTGTAACCCCAGCTGTAAGTGACAGTTGCTCCACTGTGTCCCTGTAACCCCAGCTGTAAGTGACAGTTGCTCCACTGTGTCCCTGTAACCCCAGCTGTAAGTGACAGTTGCTCCACTGTTTCCCTGTAACCCCAGTTGTAAATGATGGTTAAATGTTGCAGATGTTGCCGTGGCAGCGCCTCAGGAGGAAGATTTGCGGGGGGCTATTTATATCTACAATGGAAGGAAGAGCGGGATCGCGCGGTCTTTCTCTCAAGTACGTCCCCGGCGGCTGCTAGTGTGGGCTGGACTGCCCGGGTCCCACACCCGCATGCTGACAGCTGTCCCATTGTTCTCCCCCCTCTCTGGACACATGAGCCAGACAGCCGGAAAGAAAGTGGCGCGATGAATAGCTGCAGTTCCTCAAGCTGCTGTGCTGCTCTTCTGCACGTTTGTGTGGAGTCGTTAAAGGAGTACCATGGTGGTTGAACGTGACACTTCCCAGTTGTCTTCAGGCAACAACAAAACAAATGTGCATACTTTTTTTATTCTTCAGTCATTTCAATGTACTTAAAAACGTATTTTTCTAAGCCTAAATTTCCCACGATAAAAATTCACCCGAACCGTCTGGGCGTGGTAATGAGAACTGTCTGTTTGCTATGATTGACAGACCGTGCCCCGTTACCATAGCTACTCCCATGATGCGCACTCTCTTTGGGAGACTGAATTTTCACAGGCTAGCTAGCTTAGCAGGCCTAGTATATCAAGTATCGGTAGATAGCTAAGGTAAGGACGTTGACTTATATCCAATTATAATTTTTGCTATCTAGCTAGCCAAGTTAAGATAAAAGCACAACTATAACGTCCTCATAAAAGCAAACTAGCAAGCTAACGTTATCGATAACATTGCCTTATGAAAGCAAACCTCCTAGCTAGCTAACGTTAGCTAGCTAGCTAAATGAATATAACCAGAAATAATCTAAAGGCACTCTAATTTAAGTGAACCTAACGTTAGTCAAATATTTGCATTGTCTGAACAGCAGGACGGTGTGCCCTGTCAGATTTCTTTACGGGGCGTGGAAATGGGAGTGGTTACTGTATTCGTGACGTAGCAAAATGACAACTTTCTCAACCGGTTGAAAATAGGACGATGAATTTAAAACGCATATTTCTCCAAAAATACAGAACGGACATATTTAATACTTTGCTCATTCTTCAATGCCTCTTGTGCAAATAGCACATAAAACCGAGAAAGTGTGAAAATCACCATGGTACTCCTTTAAAGCTCGTCATTTTCATTGTAACGTGTGCTCAGTTGCCATCTTGGTAGAGAAAGACCTTCCTTTGATAATATAAATAGATTGATTCTAAAAATGACATCATTAGGTTAACTGCTTACAGAAAACTTGCATTTGTATTGTCCTCTGCTCTTGTAAAGCAAATGGAAGAGAAGTGTTCATCTTTGTCCATGACTCTGGGTCTTTTCCCCTCAGCGTATCACTGGGTCTGTGCTGGGTAATGCCTTTAAGATGTTTGGCCAGTCGGTGTCTGGAGGAATCGATGTCGATGGCAATGGTTACTCAGGTAACACACTGTGTTTTGATTTTGGCTTTTTAATTCTTAAAAATTAATAAACAGAACTACATAAGATTTTTCAGTGTGAGTTTTGCAAGTAGGATAAGGAGCATAGGTGTAAAGTAACAAACGGTACATTTTTACTTAGAATGCTTGCTAGTAAGTTAGCAGGACTAGCTGTGTGATATCTTTTGAAAAGCTTTTGCTCACTTGTTAGAATAAAGCTAACAGGAAATGTTTTTTTTTTGGGGGGGGGGGGGGGGGCACTAACAGTACCACTCAGTACATGATAATATTGGTGGGGGGTTTTGATGTTTCCCAAAGTTTGGAGGATGTGTCCCTGCTCCCAGGTGTCTGATGTGTTTCACTCTGTATGTGTTCACAGATGTTGCAGTGGGAGCATTGCTGTCTGACTCTGCCGTTATACTGAGGTAAGACAAGCTCTTTATCTCTGTAGCCATGAGTGCAGGGACCGGCTATCTGGACAATCTGCTCTTTGACATGACATCTGCTCAGGAGATGGGTGGAGATGGGCAGATTAGGGTGGAGATGGAGATGGTGGAGATGGGTGTAGATGGGCAGATAGGGGTGGAGATGGCGATGGTGGAGATGGGTGTAGATGGGCAGATGGGGTAGAGATGGGGATGGTGGAGATGGGTGTAGATGGGCAGATTGGGGTGGAGATGGAGATGGTGGAGATGGGCATATAGGGGTGGAGGTGGTGATGGCGGAGATGGGTGGAGATGGGCAGATGGTGGGAGATGTAGACGGTGGAGATGGGTGTAGATGGGCAAATTGAGGTGGGGATGGAGATGGTGGAGATGGGCAGATGGGTGTGGAGATGTAGATGGTGGAGATGGGTGTAGGTGGTCAGATAGGGGTGGAGGTGGCAATGGTGGAGATGGGCAGATGGGTGTGGAGATGTAGATGGTGGAGATGGGTGGAGATGGTCAGATAGGGGTGGAGGTGGCGATGGTGGAGATGGGTTGTGATGGGCAGATGTGGGGGGAGATGTAGATAGTGGAGATGGTCAGATAGGGGTGGAGGTAGAGATGGGTGGAGATTGGCAGATGTGGGTGGAGATGGGTGGAGCTCTCTAAGCTCCATGCATATGGCTGGTGACGGTGGTGATGGCACTGTTTGCGGCAGGACGCGGGCGGTGGTGATGGTGGAGGCCTTCATGCTCCTCCCTCCCAGCGTGAACCGCAGCGAGCCGTCCTGTTCTGCCTCGGTACAGCCCGGCGCCTGCATCAACGCCAGCGTCTGCTTCAGAGTCCGCGGGAGGCGCATCTCTGGGCACATCGGTGAGGGACCCTGAACCTAACGCTATCCCATGCCTTCACCCCTGTGCTGCAGCAGGGGTTTCATTTCCACACCCACGCCACGTTTCTAAAACTTCCCACGGCGCTGTCATTAGGTTGACAGTACTTAGTTGAGTTATTAAATTTAAATCAATTTATTGTATTATTTCAAATTTGATTACAGTTCAGTGGTCAAAGATCACCGTTTAGGGGTCACCCTCAGTTACCCTGTTAGTGGCACAGCACTCTGAATACTGAACCCAGAATGACTAGAGATCACCCTTTATCTACCTCAAGTCTTTAAATTATTTAAAGGGAATTGACCCTCGGCACTTACGAATTCAGATGTCTCTATTTGACTTTGTTAGCGGATCATTCCATCAGCATGCGAGAGAAAACACAATCACACATACAAAAATATAAGCTTTAATGGCAAATAATTCAGAAAATTAAGCAGTTTGGTTGTAATATGGGATAAGGATACTGGCACAGTATAGCACAATACAACTCTGTACATATAAGGTCAGATGTGAACATATTAGAATAATTGTTCATAAGTGATGCGCTATCTCAACAAGGTTGCTGGGTACCGCTACTCAGAAACTCACTATGAACTAACACAATTCTACACACATAGCCTATGAATAGTATGAGACAGACAACAATCAATTACACTCGACTCATAACACAAAGGTCTTTAACCATACAATTAGGTTTACAGTCCGGCAGATGTCTTGCTACTGCTGGCCTCGTATGGATGCACGCATAAATAGGTAATGGTCGGTTACACCTCGAATTATGGCGTTACTTACAAGTCAGACTGTGGAGAGGAGAGGAAGAGAGGAAAGAAGGAGGAGAAAGTGATCCCCGAGACCCAGCTGAGGCAGCAAGCGTTAAGTTGAAAGCCGAAAAATGCAGCTTGGGACAGGCCAGCTTGATCAGTGACACCGGACTCCCAACACGAGCCCGTCTGTACTTCAAGGCGCAGACGCAAGGTTCCAAATCAGTGCGAACACTTGGAAGTGCAACGGTACAGCGATCCAGGGTTATTCGGCGGGGACATCGAGGTTAGGGTAGCTTCATAAAAACCAATGTGAGCCACAGCTCGGGTACACAGGAAAAAGGAAAAAGAAAAAATTTGAAAAAGGGCCGGCCTTGGTGACCATTGACTTAAAGTTCCTGGCCGGGTAAGAGAGCGGTCTGAGCTGTCATTGGCTGTTTGGGGGGCGGGTTTCAATAACTTTTGTAAAATATTTATTCCGTTTTTATCTAATTGGATAATTATTTAGCAATGCAAGAAAGGTGAATATACGTTTCCCCCCAACCTTCGTTGTGAATATTAAAAGATAACCATACCATACGTGATTAATTTTGGTTCAGGTTACAGGAAAATGAAACTGTGAAGGACTGGAGTTAAACCTGCAGACACTGCGGCCCTCCAAAACTGGAGTTAAACCTGCAGACACTGCGGCCCTCCAAAACTGGAGTTAAACCTGCAGACACTGCGGCCCTCCAGGACTGGAGTTAAACCTGCTGACACTTTGGCCCTCCAGAACTGGAGTTAAACCTGCAACACATAGCACCTCTCCAGGACTGGAGTTAAATCTGCAGACGCCACAGCCCTCCAGGACTGGAGTTAAACCTGCAGACACTGCGGCCCTCCAATAATGGAGTTAAACCTGCAGACGCTACAGCCCTCCAGGACTGGAGTTAAACCTGCAGGCACTGCAGCCCTCCAGGACTTGAGTTTGACTGCCCTGGTGAGCTGTAGGACGGTAGGGAGAAAGCACCTGACTGTGTCTGTCTACTGGTTTTGGCAGGGCTGCTGTACAACCTGACCGTGGACGTGCGGCGGAAGGAGGGCTTCCCGCCCCGCTTCTCCTTCAGCGGGAATGGGACGTCCAACACCACGGCGGGGAGGGCCAAAGTCAAACATGAGCAGCTCTCCTGCGTCACCCACCAGGTTTTCATGAGGGTGAGTAAGCCGGGCCCCCGGCTGATGCACACTACACCCCTGCTGATGCACACTACACCCCTGCTGATGCACAGTACACCCCTGCTGATGCACACTAGACCCCTTCTGATGCACGCTACACCCCTGCTGATGCACACTAGACCCCTTCTGATGCGCACTACAGCCCTGCTGATGCACGCTACACCCCTGCTGATGCACACTACACCCCTGCTGATCCACACTACACCCCTGCTGATGCACACTACACCCCTGCTGATGCACACTACACCCCTGCTGATGAACGCTACACCCCTGCTGATGCACACTCGACCCCTGCTGATGCACACTACACCCCTGCTTATGCACACTACACCCCTACTGATGCACATTAGACCCTGCTGATGCACACTACACCCTTGCTGATGCATGCTACACCCCTGCTGATGCACACTAGGCTCCTGATGTTTGTGTGATCAAGGATGCTGATCTATGCAGTACTGGTATTAATAATCGGTGGGCAGGATACTGCTCAAGCCTCTATAACTACCTGGTAGATATGGAGGACTAAACATGCCAAAATGAAATAAATAAAACATGGAATTATATAAATAAATATTAGGGCTGTCAAAGTTAACATGATAATAACGCGTTAACTCAAATTTGTTTTAACACCACTAATTTTTTTGACGCATTAATGCATGTTCTGTTATGATGACCATTTTGCCCGACCCTTATGCTGCGTTCAAGACAACTCGAACTAGTAAAAAATGAGGTCCAACTTGTGAAAAAAGCAACGGAACGGTCGTAGATCTCGGAATTATAGGTCGGAAATTCGAGCATAATTTCTGAGCTCTGACTTTTCCGACTTCCTGATTCCTCTTCGAACCTCCCCCTCACTACCCATCTTCCGCCGTGGCCTGAAGACTCATCTCTTCAGACTATACCTGGACTAACTACCACCACGCCGTATATTTCACTCTAAGTCCCCCCCCCTTTTTCATGACACTTGTTACATGTTGCCCCATCCCAGCACTTTTTGGTAATTTGTATTTGTCCTAATACTGTAGCTTGTTCTTCTGCCTAGTTGGCTTTGCAGAGGTTAGGCCTGAATAGCGTTCACTGTGTGAACTAAACTGTGTTCTTGGCTAGAAATAGCTGTACAAAATAAGTATTGTACCTTATTGAACCTGTGTTTAGTAGTTGTCTATGACCATGAAATGCACTTTTTTGTACGTCGCTTTGGATAAAAAGCGTCTGCCAAATAAATGTAATGTAATGTAATGGTGACGTCACAGTAAGATAAATGGTGGCATTTGTAGTTTGTGGTAAGAAAGGAAAATGGTGTATTTAGGCTTTTCATGCATTTTCATTTGGGTGTGTGATTATGTGATATGCGTTAGTATCGTTTATGTTTCCCATTCATTATAGCAATATGTGAAATTTTAAAGTTACGAAAAGTTCTATCAGCAACTTTTTTCGCTAGCCAGCATAGCTAGAAAACGTTATTTTGCTCAGAAATAAATGCTGCAAATGATATAACGAAACACCTGACAGTGATACCATATTTACATTTCAGTAGCCTACTACTGCAGCCTAACTAGTTTTGCGGTTTCACTCTATTTACTCATTTAATATACTCCTTAACAATAAAATAAAGCAGCATTTTCTGTGGGGATCCATGTTTTCCCCAGTAAAACAGCGTGAATGCAGTTTTTCATTGTCTGGGCATTGTTCAGAAGAAGCAAGCTGCCCTGTTGTCTAACAATGTAAACAGGCTTGTCTGTTTAAGCAACTGGCTCGGTGCACAGAAATAGAAGTATAGCCTAAATGTTGTATCCAAAGAATTGAAAGTATATAGCCTATAGGGGTGTGCAGAGACATCATTATCTGTGTCTGTATCTGTATCTGTTCAACCAACAAAATTATCTGTATCCGTACTCGGAATGGGCGGGGCTTAAACCGGAAGTGGATGGGGCATAACTGGAAGTTTGTATTTTAATGTCTTAGCAAAGCCCCTAGTGGTTGGCACGCCGGCGTGCCGAGATTACTGAACTCAGACATTCAGTGCTACTGCAACCGAAGTATGAGTTAAAAACAGAAACGCTTTGTTTTAGTTTCATAAGTAGACCACACATGACAACTATGCCGAATACGGAGTTTTGCCACGCCACCATTGTCACTCTGGTCCTTCATTTAACACGCACCCCCTCCCTGCAACTACACCCCCCACCCATGACATAATGAACAATATTGTCTATCTGCGCATTCATACAAATATTCTTTCACCACTCAAATATCGTATTCCGTCATAGCAACAAGATAAACCCAACAATAACCCTAAGATATGCAAATACAGCAGTGAAAATGCTGCTCACTGAATAATGAAATAAACGAAACAAAGTTTTAAAAAATGATACCATGTTATTCTACAGTCAATATCTGGGACTAAGTATTGAATAAATATACAACCTTACCGTTGGTTTTACGCGTAGAGGTGTCCCTTTTGAGACTGAGTGGTCATATATTGTCTTGGACAATCCGTTTGTGAAATATATGCGCATTTGTGATGCTTGGGTAGGCTACTTTCCAAAATAGCTGTGAGTAATACCACATGTGTCGTTTACGGCTTTGTCGCCCTTTTTAGTACAGTCTGGCTTCATTGACAATTAATTTATTCAGTAGGTGTATAAGCTTTCTAACGATGTATAACATTGTCTAATTTTTCTTTTGGAATAGCGTTTTTTTAGGTCAGCATAAGCAAAACTTTTCTTATCATCGCATTCACTTAGGAGTCACTCTGTGGTAGCAGTAAAAGACGCTGCACCTAACGAAACATGGTCAACAATTTTTCGTAATTTCTTGGAAAATGCTATTATTATTGAGGACTTCTGGGTATAGGTAAGCCATATGTTTGCTGATAGACCTAGCTGACATCGTTTTTCTGGAGCAAAACAGAAGCAAATAAAACAGTATCATTGATTTACTGTCTCCATCTACTAAACATAGATAAGATTTCATCATTGCTATGTAAGTATTACTGATCAAAATACTTCAGTTATATAAGTTATTTTTTAAATTGAGTGTCATTAAATAGGTTAGTGGTATTATATAATGTGGATGTTTTACACTGTAATGTAAGCGTTAGTTAGTAGTGAAATAATTTTTGTGAAGCATGCAACGGTGATGACGTGAGAGTTGACAGTTGAAAATTGTTTTCATGTCGTCCCATCGCCATACAAGAAAACATACGGGAGTACAGAGTATAGAAATACATACAAGAGTTAATTATTACACATTTAGGTACTGTACCAAATTGTGTGACAATATTTTTGCATTATTTTTAATCTGATAGCAATGTTTCATCTTAAACCTTCATAAGGGGCTCATTTATATGCTTTATAATGGACAAAAGCATTTTTTAAAGCATTTTATTCATTTTTGGAGAGATTTTGGATATGTTTCTGGACACCTAGATATTTTAGACCACTGTAGTGACAAGAAGACTTGTAATTCACACTTGAAAATGATGCAACAGTGAGTTTCTTGAGTCAAAACAATTGATTTGTAGTGAAATACGTGAATTTTTTGTGATTTACAGCCATGCATAATTTAGACATTTTGAATCGATTTGGAGACGCTGGGTACACTGCTTAGTTTTTGCTTCATAAATTTATAGTAGTTCTACATATCCACCCTTAGATTTTATGAACATGTGGTCAAGATGTTTTTGATCCAGCACATTTATAGTTTATCTGCTGTATATTTGCAATCTCTCAGTATTTCATTGCAAACTAAAAAAGTGCAAATTCATTTTTGATTTTTTGTCTAGACAATTGCATTTGTGGCACCTTATTTCTTCCAAAATTATGAATATAATCTAATCTGCGTTAGTATTAAATGGTAAATGGACTGCATTTATATAGCGCTTTTATCCAGTATTGTAAATTGTACAAATGTCTTGCTTCATTTAAGCCATTTTCAAGTCTCTGTGGTGTTCACATCTGGAGTTATAAAGCTTTAAATAGGGTACCCCCTAAATGGGCAAGGATTGGCAAGATTTGGCATGTGCGTTAAGGGGTTAATTGAATTCCAATAATAAATAAACATACATTTGCATAAAGCAAGCATATTTGTCCACTCCCATGTTGATAAGAGTATTAAACACTTGAAAAAGGTTTAAGGTACATTTTTGAACAGATAAAAAATGTGTGATTAATTTGTGATTAATCGCAATTAACTATGGATCAATCATGCAATTAATCGTGATTAAATATTTTAATTGATTGACAGCCCTAATAAATATATAAATAAATAATGTAATTGGTCAATAATTATATAAATAATTATATAAATAAATTATATAAATACTATTTTTTTTGAAGTTGAATTAAATTGAATTAAATCGTTGTCACCTCATGATTGTCCTTTTCACAATAACATACTTGTAACATATTCTATTTTATTTCATAATATCATGTTGTATTTACCAGTGTCTTTTCAAATTACTTATTTCCGAATGGCGTTTTTACAGTAATTTCAAACTCTATTTTCCATTGCATAATGAGACTTTTCAAAATGGTAAAACCTTTCAATCAACATGAGTAGGGAGTGATCACTCACGGTCATTGGTTGCTCACACATTCAAGCAAAAGCAGCAACGTTGCAATGTCGATCTGCATGTTAAAATTATAGCTAGCTAGTTCGGTAAGCCGTAGTGCTGTAGCTATTGATGCACTAGTTACTCCACGCACATTCATTCCCAACATAGGGTGCAAATTAGCAAACAATGCTTCCACAAATGTATTGAATGATTGCAGATCCTTTACTGGAATGAAAGCAAGTTGCAAAAACACGAAACGCACAGGTTAAAGTTATCATGATGATCTAACAATCTGTGATTAAGAACATTGCTTGCTTGCTACGTAGCTAGCGGGGCTAATGTGGCTAGCCATCCCACTCGAACTACCTGCCTAGCAGGGTTGGTGAAGTGTCTTCATGGCTGTCTCCCAAAAGATAGGCAGAAGCTAGTTTTAACTAGTCACTAGCAAATGAAAGTGCCTTTATTTAGATCCAACAGTCAAATGTTGGCTTCATTGTTTTTTCATAACTATGCTAGCTAGGAACATCACTGAATAAGAACCTACTGTTTGGTCGCTAGCCAGTTATCAGGGCTAATGCTCCTGGCCATCCCACTCACTGTTCCTGGCCAGCAGGGCCGTCTCCCTTATTACTGCCTCCTCAAATGCTGACAGAAGCTAGAAAGCTAGTTTTAACTAGCTGCGTAGCACATGCCAGTGCCATTGTTTTGATCCAGGTCTCATTTCCTTAACTTTTTATTCATTATTCAGCTTACGTTTGAAAATTGTTTTCTTGTCGTGTACCGAAAACATCTGCATCATATAGTCAGTGGATGCAATACCTTGCCTCTCCTAACTGAATATTATGTTATAGCATTGAAACGAGCATAGGTAGCTAACTAACTACCAGCCCACAGATTTGACCCATTGCACCAGGCACTGACCAGAACAAGATCAAATAATCAATTGCAAAAGATTACGAAATCAGTGGGCAGGTCCAGCCCCGCTGGGTTTGATTGAAGGAAGTATTACCATTTTGAAACGCGTCATGAAAAACGGCGTTCAGAAATAAAAACGCCATTTGGAAAATAAGTAATTTTGGAAAAGTTTCATTATTAAATGAAAAATTATATTCGGAAATACGACATGTTATTATGAAACAAAATATAACTTTATTGTGAAAAGATCAGCCATGAGGTGTGAATTATTTAATTATTTCAAGATAAAAATGAAGTATTGATTTAATTATTTACAAATGTGTGTATTTATTTATATATTTATTTATATAATTCCACATTCATTTAATTATTTTATTTTGACACATTTAGTCCTCCATAGGCAGAGGTAGTAACTGAACTGAAAAGAATGAGAACTTTGGATATACAACAAAAGAAACATACACCGTGGAACCTAATCAAATTGTAAATATTATTATGTAGCCGAGGGCAGCAAAACCAAAAACCAAAACCAAAAAAGAGCCACACGAGAGAGCCAGAGAACCGCAGACAAACGTGCACATCACAACGTGCGCACCACACACACGTACATGGCCCATGCATGCCCACACACACACAATCACACACACACACGTACACATTTACACACAAACACATGCAAACATATACTCGCAAGAAAGGCATGTGGAGGAAGCTGGAAAGAAACACAAAACGCTGGTAACATCATATCCTCAAAAAAACCCATCAGCCTGCTTTCTGCCTGGACACTTGGGATGGAAGGGAACTGTAAGAATGACATGATTGCAAGGCTCAACACAGTCAGAGAGACAGAGCAGACTCAACACAGTCAGAGAACAGAGCAGGACTCAAACACATTCAGAGAGACAGATTAGACCTAAACACAGTCAGAGGGACAGCAGACTCAACACAGTCAGAGACAGAGCAGACTCAACACAGTCAGAGATAGAGCAGAATCAACACAGTCAGAGAGACAGATCAGACTCAACACAGAGAGACAAAGCAGAATCAACACAGTCAGAGAGACAGCGCAGACTCAACACAGTCAGAGACAGAGCAGACTCAACAGAGCCAGAGAGACAGAGCAGACTCAACACAGTCAGAAAGACGGAGCAAACTTAACACAGTCACAGATACAGAGCAAACTTAACACAGTTAGAGAGACAGAGCAGACTCAACACAGTCAGAGAGACAGAGCAGACTCAGCACAGTCAGAGAGACAGAGCAGACTCAACACAGTCAGTGAGACAGGGCAGACTCAACACATTTAGAGAGACAGAGCAGACATAACACAGTCAGAGAGACAGAGGAGACTCAGCACAGTCAGAGACAGAGCAGACTGAACACAGTCAGAGACAGAGTAGACTCAACACAGTCAGAGACAGAGCAGACTCAACACAGTCAGAGAGACAGAGGAGACTCAGCACAGTCAGAGACAGAGCAGACTCAACACAGTCAGAGAGGACAGAGCAGCCACTAAACAGTTTTTTCATGTCTCAAAGTTGACATCAGTCAAACTTTGATTTCATCAGATTTCTGTTTTTGTTCTCATGTGACAGCAGAGTATCAAAATCCCTCACGACCAAAATCCGGTGAAGAATTCTGTGGTTAGTGACCCCCATTTGCACTACGGTGTTAAGTGTGTGCACCACCGCATCAGCGAGACAGAAATGTACGCGATAGAAAGTCGAATAGTGCAAGCTGTATGGCAATCTTAAGATTTTGTTGGCATACATTATATTCAGAGCCTAGCATTTGTGTGTTGTGTGCTATTAGTGACAATGACGGTTGTTGATAGAAATGCCTGAGGGTTTGTTCCAGGTGGGGAATTGGTACAGTATGTTTGCTTTGAGTAGAGGAGTCACACGTGGTGCAGGCAGAGGTGCTGGCATAGACTGTTATTACAGAGAGGACCTGGGTGTGTCAAAGTGTGTTAAAGCACTTTAAAGTGTGTGAAAGTGAGTTAAAGCACTTTAAAGCATAGGCGTAGATTTTGGGGGGGACACACAATATTTGGAACACGTGCATTTGTCCCCCCCCAATAAAAACATGAAAGAAGCATTTCCACCATAAATTGATGCAGAAAAGGAACAAATTGGTGCATAAATTCACCAGAATGCAGGAAATTAAGTGTTGGACGCTCAAAATTTCCCCCCAGACCCCCCACTTAATGTGTCCCCCTCCATGTTCAAATGAAACATACGCCACTGCTTTAAAGCGTGAGTATGATAGTCTGTTAAAACACTTTGAAGTGTGTGAAAGTGAGTTAAAGCACTTTAAAGTGTGTGAAAGTTGTGTAAAAGCTCACAAGGCTAAACAGAACAGAAAGAAGTACCTGAATAGGTACCTGCTGCGTGCACAAGGTTTGAGCTCTCACAATTTTAGCGAGCAATTCTCAGCTCTCATTTATGGATTTATCTTCTCTCTACAGAAAGATGTGCGAGATATCTTCACCCCAATTACTTTGAGGTGAGGTATGAGCTGGGAGACCATAACGTCATTCGGTCCGCGTCCAAGAGCTTCCCTGCGCTGAAGCCTGTGCTACAGCAGCGAGAGGGACTGACCAACACAGTGCTCAACAAGGCAAGTGGGCGGGTTCTGCGAATCTTCCTCCCGCTGCATCCTTCTTCAGGGAGCTTTTGGGCTCTACGTTCATTTTGAATACTGAAAATTTGTATTTAAAGTCATTGCTTTTAAAATTCTGTACACCCTTACATACTGCTCAGCTGGCAGCCATTCAGTGCCCCCCCCCCCCCCCCCCCCCCCCACCCCCCCCCACAGCAGCTTAATGGCAGCTGTACAATAGGGGCTGTCATGCTGGAGAGCTTTCAATCGCACATTTTCATGATTTTTTTGTTTGTTTAAATAATCCTATTCCATTCGCCCACAGACTGAGTTCGCTCGACACTGTGCCTGGCCTAACTGTTCATCCAATCTGCAGCTGTCTGCGAGACTGGTTTTACCACAGTAAGTATGACATATCTGCCATTTCTGCTGTGTAGCACTGAACATGTCTGTGTTTGTTGTCTGAGAGTTGATCCTGGGTTCATTTGGTACTGAGACACACAGAGACACAGTGTGAGGACCTTAAGCAGCCCGGTTCCTGTTCTCGTAATGGGTGTTAATCTGACTCTCATTCTTCAGCAGAAGTAGCCTGTGTTTCACACCTCTCAGCAGTGGTTCCATTTCACGTACCTTACGATGTTTGTGGTTTTAACCCTGTAGCACCCTCTTTGTAACATAAGCATGAAACTGAAAAAACAGAAATAAAACGGTTACTATTCTTGAACCCGTTTAACTATGGGAATAAACTTTTGAAAGGTAACCCTTGGTTATTCTATTACTCTGAATATTACCGAAACAAATTAACAGAAGCGTATCATGTAACCAGTTTGATTGAGGCATATGCGGCAGTGTTGTATAATGGGTAAGGGCTAGCCTTGTAACCTAAAGATCACAGGTTTGATTCCCAGATAGGAGCAAGGTACTTAACCAGCATTGTTTCAGTAAATATCCAGATACGAGTTTCACCATAAACATTTCACCATAAAAATGGAAAGAATACAGTGAATGCAAATAACCCTGCTCTGGTCCAAATACGGGTCGGTGAAACTTAAGGGTTAATGACATAACGTGGCAACCACAGAGGACACAGCACTTATTTCCTGCATCGGACAAATTTCCTGTGTTGCCTCCTTAGAGAAACCCAGAGCATTGAAGTTCAGAAATAAGCATGAGTGAGTGAACAAGATGCACTGATGGCAAAAGGAGGAACTGAAAGGTCAGAATCACATTGTGAAATAGAACATTTAACAGACAGGCAGTTATTCTCAGAAAGTTTTTTTGAAATTTCTTGGGGCCCTCCATGTTTAGAAAAGTGCCTGTGCCTGTGCCTGTTATGGTATCTGTATGTGTGTGTGTGTGTGTGTGTGTGTACGCGTGTGTGTATTCATATGTGTACGTCTGTGTGCAAGACCAGTAGAGGAGTTATTCAATACCTCCTGGTGCACACCTGGTTCTCTCGGCTTCGAAACAAAAGGATGGTAAGTCCCTCAATTGCCATGGAAATACTACCAGTTTCTACTTTCACATGGGTCTACTTTCCTGAACCAAAATGTAAAAGCCAAGAGCAAAGCCACAGTACTCTCCTCAAGCTGGAGCTGACAATCTCTTTTCACCTTTCAGAGCTTTCCTGGGGAAGGGGTGGTGCCTGATGCTTTGCAAGGCATTCTGGGGAACAGTGGCGCGTTGGTTTCACTGGTGGTTCCAAAGGCCCTTGAATAGGCCGGGAGTTGCAGGAGTCACGCGTTTGTGTGTGCAGAAATGACTTTCTGCCAGAGTGGTGATACCATCTGATAATTGGCACTGTGGAAGGATGACATTATTATAAACCCTCTCTCGTGCAGGAGCCACAGAAACATGTCCTACTTTGCGCTGGGAAATGGGAAGACCATCATGCTGATGGTGACGCTGGTCAATGCGGGGGACGATGCCTTCCTGCCAGTGATACACCTGCGGTTTCCGAGCAACATCTACTTCATTAAAGTGCTGAATGCAGTAGGATCCTCTCTGCATCTCTTGAAGAAAAGTGTGTGTGTGTGTGTGTGTGAGTGTGTATGTGTGCGTGAGAGTCTGTGTATGACTGTGTGTGTATGTGAGTGTATGTCTGTGTGGGTGTGTGAGTGTGTGTGTGTGTGTGTGTGTGTATGTGAGTGTATGGATGTCTATGTGTGTGTGAGTTTGTGTATGACTGTGTGTGTGTGTGTGTGTGAATGTATGTCTGTGTGTGAGTGTGTATGTGTATGTTTGTTAGGGTTGGGCCGAAAATTTTGGGTTGGGAAAATTTTTTAACCGGTTTGGTATTAAACCAAATACTGGACCGGACCGGACCAGTAATACCGAATTTTACCACTAAAATCGCACGTGACTCAACCACTCCCGAGTGGAACATAATGAGAGCCCATGAATGAGAGTGTAGCGGCTTTACCGTTGTCAAGCAAAACTCTGGTTGGTAGTTCTATGTAGACCGTTGGTATGCAAAAACTCTGGTTGGTAGTTCTATTTTGCACCGTTGTTAAGCAAAAACCGTTCATTCTATGAAAATAATGATGCTATCAAGAAAAAATAGTTCCTTCTCGTTTTATACCATACAATTAGCACCAATTTTCATCATTTTTGTCATTACATTATTTAATGAAACTGCATGAAACCATAAGTCAATAAAATTAATCTCTCTAGCACTGTCTTGCTTTTTAAAAGGCTGGATTTTGATTTTAGAACTGTTAAAACACCAAGGTGTCCCGTTACTGAGAAATAATGCCCACCCTTGGACCAATAAGAATCGAGTATTTAGCCAAGCCGTTGTATAATGAAATTGGATCTCCTTGTTGCCAGCCTCAGCACTAAATTGCGCACGGCCTGTCAATCTTTTTTTTTTTTTGCACTCAGACACTAGTGGCTCCGTTTATAAACAAACATAATATTGTTAATCATGTTGTCATATTGTTTATTACTAATGCAATACAAGTTTGATTTAGCGCCGTCGGCACAGGTTGCTGATGTAGGCTACTTTTTAATTTGTCAGCAGGCTACGTCTCATAATGACAAATGCCGGTTCAGTCGGTTCGCATAAAATCAAACCAGTTTAAGCTCATACACCGGACTGGACCGGCAAAACTGGAAACCAACCCAACCCTAGTGTGTGTCTGTGTATGACTGTGTGTGTGTGCGTGGTGTGCGCGTATGTATGTGTGTGTGTGTGTGTGTCTGTGTATGACTGTGTGTGTACCAGTCAAAAGTTTGGACACACCTGCTTAAACCAGTTTTTTCATGATTAAAAATGCTTTAAACTGTATAAACGTGACTATAAACACTTAATATTTCATTATATGATATATGTACTTATATAAGCAGATAATCTTAAATGGATTGCATTCAAAGTTTGATTTTTAAATGAAAATGGAAATCTTGTAAGCTCATTGGGGGGGGGGGGGGTGCATTGTTTTGTTATTTAAATATCTTGGTACGTATTGGTGTTCATGATCACATCTACCTTAACAGGTGCTCCAGAACCTGTAGAATTTTTCATATTTAAAAAAAAATGAAGACCACCTGCCGTATTTCAAAATGCATGGGGTATATTCCTACACCATTTTCACCACATGCAGTGCCATATATTTCCAGTGAAGGGTAGAAGGGTGAAACTGATGTAGGAATATACCCCATGCATTTATGAAATATGGCGGGTGGTCTATTTTTTTTTAAATATGAAAAATTCTACAGGTCCTGGAGCACCTGTTAAGATAGACATCATAATGAACACCAGTA
Source organism: Anguilla anguilla (assembly GCF_013347855.1). Lineage (NCBI taxonomy): Eukaryota > Metazoa > Chordata > Actinopteri > Anguilliformes > Anguillidae > Anguilla > Anguilla anguilla. The sequence goes on along the minus strand of NC_049215.1, from coordinate 23,353 downwards.
CGTACCAAGATATTTAAATAACAAAACAATGCAGCCCCCCTCCCAATGAGCTTACAAGATTTCCATTTTCATTTAAAAATCAAGCTTTTGGATGCAATTCACTTAAGATTATCTGCTTATATAAGTACAGATATCATATAATGAAATATTAAGTGTTTATAGACAAGTTTATACAGTGTGTGTGTGTGTGTATGTCTGTGTGTGGGGGTGTATATGTGTGTGTGTGTGTGTGTTGGTGCATGTGTGTGTGTTTGTGTGTGTATATACACATACAGTATATAATTGTTGTTTATAATATTGTTTTATTTGTGTTTCTGAATGTGTTTGTATTGTGCTTTGACATCATAGGTCTAATTGCTATGCCAGTTAAACTCTATTGGGAATTAACTACACAGGATTAGCAGTATTTTGATAAGAGTTGGGACCTTGTAGCCTGGCTGCTGGCTAGGCTGGGAGGGTCTAACTTTGTAAGTCAAAATGTAGTGCAGGCACATACAAAATAAATTCACAGGCTTAGGTTATAGGGATAAACATGTACCGTAATCAGTGCTCCAAAGAGAATGAATTGGGACGAAGTTTCTACCTATGTTATGTGCTGGCCATGTCTGACCCAGGCCACTGCAGGTAGAGGTTTCGTTCACACTGCTAACACTGTGGCTGCTGGTATCTATAGCTCAGAGAGGGGGATCCTGTGCTTTCAGGAGGAACGGCGCGTGACCTGTAAACCTGCTGAAGAGGAGAACGTTCCGGTCGGAATGGACTGCAGTGTGGGAAGTCTGTACATGAGTAGTCTGGACAAAGTATGAACAGCCTCTCTTTTACAATTTACTGTTCAAAAATAAGCACTTTCATACATTCTCCATAAAAATGTCTGCAATGAACTCCACATCCTTTTTACAAACATCCTCATAAACCAGCCAGATGCTAGAACATTTTGGCCACCTTGTTTCACCTCTCTCTCTCTCTCTCTCTCTCTCTCCTCTCCCCCCTCTCTCTCTCTCTCTCTCTCTCACAGCTCAAATTCAGCTTCCTCCTGGATGTAAACCACAGCAGTAACGCGGGGAGACCTTAACGTGACGGTCAGCACTCACTGGTAAGTGCTTCCAGACCTTCCTGTGCTCACATTGTGAGAATGAAGCCCACTTTCAGCACAGGGAGTAAGAATGCTCTGGACTGACTCTGGGTCATATCATGCTGTTACTCAGGCCTGTGACAGCTTTGAAACTAACATGACCAGCAGGCAAATATGGATGGGTTAATGGGTAAAGTGTGTTTTACCCAGTAGAGATGAGAACAGGTAAACATACAGTCCAGTGAGTTACATCATTGTATAGAGGATCAGGCGGTGCTTCTTTGAAAAGCATCGGGTCTTACAGGTAGACCTGAGTCTTACACATACTGCAGCACAAATGTTGTTTTCAAGTCTGTATCTGATTATTTTCATGACCAATGATAAAAAGCCATGGCCAGATGTGCTGTGTTAAACAATTACATTTTTACGATAAAGACTAACTGATTGTGTTGTTAATGTCATTGTTTTCCCATTTTTTGAAAATAAATGGCCCACATTTGACCTTTCTTAGCGACAACTATGAAAAGGAAGACTTTCTCCATGACAACTATGCCCAGCTAACATTACCACTGAGACATGGGATTGGACTAAATGTTCATGGGTAAGCAATTAGCCTGACAATAATTATTTTCATATTTTGCATTACTTTAGTCAGTAATTTGGACTCCATACTAGAAGCAAGTAACAGCTTTCTGGTTTCCATATGAGGTCAGGTAGAACTGTTAGATGGCTGTAATATGGGGTTATTGTTGCCTCATAAATCATTAAATTAAGAATATGATTCTTTCACACTAATATTTTTTGTATCTTACAAATTGGTTCACAAACATAATTGGTTTGCAAATATGATTTTGCACTCACTTTTCATCTCCCAAACAGACAAATGTAATAATATTTAAGAATTTCTTGACAGACACTGTTTTTTGGGGAAAAGATTTACCGATGTATGGGCATTCATTTGACACTGACTGGGCATGCATTTACGCGTTGTCTGGGACCTGTGGAATTCCTTGCATGAATCTGTTGATTTTTGAGACATCCTCAGTGCAAGATGTAATTTGTTTGTGAGTGCAAAAACATATTTGTTAACCAGTTATTTTTATTTGTGAACCAATTATTTTGTTAGTAAGAAAAATAATTGTGAATCTCTTTTAATTTGTATGAGATTCATACTATGTATGCAGTGGTTTATGAGACAGGAGTACCCTGTGCTGGAAGGTATCTCCTCGGGACTGCCTTGTTCTCTGCTCCATTGCACAGAATCCCAACTGCAGCTCTGCTAGCAATAAAACTACACATGCTTCCATTTCACTACACAGCAGAATATAAATAGTTAATTAAAGGCTGCACTGGTTAAAAAGTAATCTATCAGCATGAAATGTACTCTAACATAAAACATAAAATGTACTCTACTAACAGTGGTTAAAACCAGAGGTCGTAAAAGTGCTAAATATAATACTTGGGTTAAAGTAAAGATACAACCATAAAATCATTACTCTAGTAGAAGTGCAAGTGATCTATTTCAACAAAAAAAACTTGAGTCAAAGCCTCCAAGTCAGTGGGTTTAATGTATTCAAGTTTTCAAAAGTACAATTTGAAAAAACATTTTCCGTACAGCATCCAACATCTCTGTGTAGTGTAAAGACGTAAGGTGCCACATTGCCAGTTGAAAAAAGGGGCAGGCATGTTTGAATTCTCTAGTGCCTTCTTTGTTTACCCCGAGATGGGAAATAAGTGCCTTTACTTACTGTAGTAGGTAATTCCCCAGGCTCTGTTCTCTGTAGCTGCATACAGGTAACAAATACCTGTATATGTATACTTACATATACAATACAAAGTATTGTAACTGTAAGTATACATAATAAAAGTAAGCTTAGTTTCCTAGTCATATTTTTCAAAACGAAATTATCTAAAATCAATAATAAATAATTTAACAAGACGAACTCTTCATACCTTAATTCATTTGTATGACTCATATGCGTGTCCGACCCGAACCACTGACTGCACATTCACTTTCATGTGCCCTCCAACAGGGTAAGGCAGGTTGTGACAACATTATGATTCATTCCTTTATTGAACATGCAAACGTAATGTTAACCTAATGTTACCGTGCTAATGTTAGTTGAGATAGCCTGGGGTCGTCACAACCTTAAGCTAATTAATGTTTGCGCTACTGTAAGATTAAACAAGACCAGGTTAAAACCTAGTATATGGCTCGACCTAACACACATGATCCGGCCGACCAATGGTGTAACTTCATCACTCACTCACTCAGTCACTCACTCAGTCACAGACATTCGTGTTTGTAGGGCTGGCCCCGCTGTTGCGATCCAGCTAAAAACGTATGGTCATCAATGAATGTGCTGTATGTTAAAGGCAATCACTAGACTAACTTTAATTCTAATTACCTTAGCTGGGAATCTCCATTCAAAATATTTCTATGGTTACAGATAGCAGCAGCAAACACTTTCCTGCTTGGCTAATAACAGCACACTAACATTTGCTAGCTAGTTTAGTTCATCTTGGGTTGAATAAGCAGTTGACAACGTTATTTAGCTTACCTCGATATGCTTGCTTTGATGGCACTTATTTCTGACAAGCAATAGTAGACACTTCATCTTGTTTGAGTCGTTTTGCATGCCAACAAAAGTAAATATTTCTTTTAAATAAGGCCATGGATGGTCGTCAGTGCACTAGCACTGGAAATGGTGGGTTTGTTGTCGCGCTCGGCAGCCATCTCCGCTCCTGCCCTTTCGAAGTTTCTGGCTACTGACTTTAGCAATGTAGCTACAATCAGTTACTTTTAGCTACTAAACAGGCACAGAATGAGACCCGCTAGCCAACGCACTCATGTTGGCACTGAACAGCGTATATGCGAGGGCAAGTCAAGTCAGTGTACACCATATACAGTTGGTGTACACCATGGCACATAATCTCAATTAAGTCCTACCAGCACTACCTCCCGCCTAATAATACATTCCCTGTAAGATGGCAGCATCATCCTTTATCAACCACCCAAAAAATAATTTTCTGTGCTCTATTGATCTTGCCTGGGTGTGATTGAGCCTGCCAATATGACCAGAAGGCAGGATTTTGCACTTTTTGAGAGTATTTCATTGGTTCCAATACACCAGACAAGATCAGTAAAGCATAAAAAGTTATTTGAATCCCAAACAAATATGTATTTGGACCCAGGTCTGATGTTTTCACCACATTATACCAGCAAAATCCAGAGAAAATTTGGCAATACGTACGAACGAACGAAATTTGGTCAATACGTACGAAATGTAACAAGTAACGACTGTCAATATAAATGTATTTCAGTAAAAAGTACATAAGTTCTTTATAGATGTAGTGGCGTAGAAAGTGAAAATTGCTAATATTGTTTATTGTCAGCAAACGTACAAAGTCACCAATATCCTATTTAAGTATAGTAAAGAAGTACATGTAACTTTTTACTTACCACCACTGGTTAAAACCAATGTTGATGAGATGAGGAGTTAGGTTAATTCTGATTAGTTCTGTTAATTTGGTTAGTTTTGGTTCATTCCTACAGAGATCATTAATTGGCCACAGGAAGGGTTGATACCTCAGTCTTTCTCTCTTCTTCATTGTTCAGTCTTTCTCTGTTTTTCACTGTTCAGTCTTTCTCTTCTTCACCCGCAGTTTTGTTTCTCCAACGGCGTTTGTTTTTGGAGATATGGACGATTCTGGTTGCTATACTGAAAGATTCAATTACACATTCAGGGTAAGTAAGAGCAAAGCAAAGAACACAGATGATATTTGCATCAATAAAATAGTGCAATGTGTCTGTATACCTTTTCATCTTCTGTTTATTATACTTATACCGTGAAAATGTATTTCTGATTTCTTCTATTATTTGTCACACTGAATGATTTCACATCTCTTGACAAAATGTAATATTAGACAAAGGGAAACTGAGTACACATTATTATTTCATTTAATTATTATTTAATTGATTCAACTGATTGAACACAACCAGGCTTGATTGATTGAATCTAAACCTCACTCATCTAAATCTCCCTCATGTTGAACTGTACCATCAGGGGGAAGTAGTCACCACAAAGTTTCTACAACCACACTATGTCAGGATTAAAGGAAATTCCAGAAGGGATGAGTAAAAAGTTGCTGAAATATATCAGTCTGGAAAGTGTTACAAAGCCATTTCTAAGGCTCTGGGACTCCACTGAACCACAGTAAAAGCCATTGTCTCTTAATGTAGAACACTTGGAACAGTGGTGAATCTTTCTAGGAGTGGTTGGGCTGCAAAAATTCAAGGGTGCAGCCAGGAAGTCACAGAAGAGCTCAGAAGAACATCCAAAGAACTGCAGGCCTTTCTGAAAGCTAAAGTCAGTGTTCATGACTCCACAGTAAGAAAAAGACAGGGCAAAATGGGATTCTTGGGAGAGCAGTATGGCAGAAACCACTGCTAATGAGGAGAAACATCAATGCTTGTCTCACATTTGCAAAAAAAAAAAAACACCTGGATGATCCCAATGCCTTTTGGGATAATGTCCTATTGAGTCAAACGTGGACCTTTTTGGATGACACGGGTCCTATTGTGTCCGGTTTAAAGCAAATACAGTATTTCACAATAAGAACATCATACCAGTCAAACAGTCAAACTTGGTGGTGGTAGTGTGATGGTGTGGGGATGCTTTGCTGCCTCAGGACCTGGACAATTTGCCATTATTGAAGGAACCATCAATTCTGCTCCTCCTGTACCAGAAAATTCTTAAGGAGAATGTCCAGTCAACTGTTTGTGAGCCGAAGCTGTAGTGTAATGGACTTATTCAGTAAGACAATGATACATAACATGAAAGCAAGACCACATCTGCATGGCTGAAAAGAAACAAAGTAAAAGTTTTGGAGTGGCCAAGTCAAAGACCTGACTTGTGTATCAGGATTCTGCTTGTGTTACCACAATGTTGTTGTTTTTTGCTGAGTTCCAAAGCACTTTGGGCTGTAATGCTTTGAATAAAAGGTGGTAAACACATATTATTATTATTATTATTATTATTATTATGAGCATATATTAAGGCAGATACATGATGTGACATGCTTAATGCAATTGCCTGATGTGTTTCAGAACACCAAACCAATACTACCTGAAAGCCTGAGGAGGTATTTCCTGTGCTACCAGAAGTACTGTGTGGGCAGTACTTACAGGTTTTAGTGCACCCCTTTCCTTGCTGGTTTTAGTGCACCCTTTACTTACAGGTTTTAATGCACCCCTTTACTTACAGGTTTTAGTGTGGCCTTGACTTATAGGTTTTACTACACCCCTTTACTTACAGGTTTTAGTGTGGCCTTGACTTATAGGTTTTACTACACCCCTTACTTACAGGTTTTAATGCGCCCTTTACTTACAGGTTTTAGTGTGCCCTTTACTTACAGGTTTTACTACACCCCTTTATTTACAGGTTTTTATGCGCCCTTTTATCTACAGGTTTTACTACACCCCTTTATTTACAGGTTTTACTACACTCCTTTACTTACAGATTTTACTACACCCCTTTACTTACAGGTTTTCATGCACCCTTTTATCTACAGGTTTTATTACACCCCTTTACTTACAGGTTTTAATGCACCCTTCACTTACAGTATTTAATGCGCCCTTTACTTACAGGTTTTACTACACCCCTTTACTTACAGGTTTTACTACACCCCTTTACTTACAGGTTTTCGTGCGCCCTTTTACTTACAGGTTTTACTACACCCCTTTACTTACAGGTTTTCATGCGCCCTTTTATCTACAGGTTTTACTACACCCCTTTACTTACAGGTTTTACTGCGCCCTTTAGTTACAGGTTTTATGGCGCCCTTTTATCTACAGGTTTTACTACACCCCTTTACTTACAGGTTTTAGTGTGCCCTTTACTTACAGGTTTTACTACACCCCTTTACTTACAGGTTTTAATGCACCCCTTTACTTACAGGTTTTACTACACCCCTTTACTTACAGGTTTTAATGCACCCCTTTACTTACAGGTTTTAGTGTGCCCTTTACTTACAGGTTTTACTACACCCCTTTTCTTACAGGTTTTAATGCGCTCCTTTACTTACAGGTTTTAGTGTGCCCTTTTTACTTAAAGGTTTTAATGCTCCCTTTTATCTACAGGTTTAATGCACCCTTTACTTACAGGTTTTAATGCGCCTTTTACTTACAGGTTTTAATGCACCCCTTTACTTACAGGTTTTAATGCGTCCTTTACTTACAGGTTCTAATGCACCTCTTTAGTTACAGGTTTTCATGCACCTTTTTATCCACAGGTTTAATGCACGCTTTACTTACAGGTTTTAATATGCTGTTTACTTACAGGTTTTAATATTCCCTTTACTGACAGGTTTAATGCACCCTTTACTTACAGGTTTTAAATGCTGGTCCAAGCAGAGCCCTGGATGCAAAAGTTCAAATCGATATTCCGAAGTCGTTGGTGCCATATCCATACCGGTTACTCAACATTGTGGAAATACAGGTAAGGAAGTAAATTTTCCGTATAACTGTATCTTCGTAAGTGATCCCATCTTGTGCTTGTGGTGATTTTCCTCTCTTGCTCTCCGGTCCAGTCCTCTCTTGGGTGGTGCTATGCTCCCAACTCCTCCAGAGATCCCAGCGATGTTTGCTCTGTCCCAAAGCCACGTTTCATCGAAGATCTGGTCTTCTTCTTCTCAAAGACCCTGACTCGGCGTATGGTAAATGCTCCTTTTGTACAGTGAGGCATCTTATTAGATCTGATGACTGTCAGTTTAATTTCAAACTGAATCTAGGACAGGAGAGCACAGTTAGGATCTGTGCTAGCACACACAGCTCTGAGAAACCAAAGGTTAGCTGTTTGGAATGGAAGCCTGCATCCACACCCCTGTACTAGGACTCACTGTATGAATGAAAATGAACATCTGTATGGCTCATCCTACTAAGTCCCTGCTCTACAGCATGGTTACAAGTGGTAATTTGACTAATAAACCCTTGGCTTTGTGTCTTGCAGTACTGTATGAAGAACGATGGTCAATGTCTGAATGTGATTTGTAAGCTGGGAGACCTAGACATTGGGAAAGAAGCCACCATTCAGATGGAGGTGGAGCTGAACCCAGCTGTACTCCAGATCTCCCCGGTGAGCATCCACCCTCGTGGGAGGGGAGCCAAAATTAAGGCATCTGCCTAAATCCTGTGGACACCGCTGATCCAAAATAAACATACTGTACTGGGGGAACTTTTTTTGTTTGTTTGTTTTTCATATTTAAAAAGCTCAGGCTTGGATCTGCAGGGTGGATCATACTGTTCTAGGGTCTGTTCTAGTACATGGATGGGCTCTATAGTCTTGGTATCTGTTAAGGCTGTTCTAGTGCATGGATAGGCTCTATGGTCTTGGTATCTGTTAAGGCACTGTTCTAGTGCATGGATGGGCCCCATGGTCTGGTATCTGTTAAGGCACTGTTCTAGTGCATTGATGGGCTCTATGGTCTTGTTATCTGTTAAGGCACTGTACCAGTGTCTGGATGGGCTCCATGGTCTGGTGTCTGTTAAGGCACTGTTTTAGTGCATGGAAGAGACCCATGTTCTTGTATCTGTTAAGGCACTGTTCTTGTGCATGGTCGGGTATCTACTAAGGTATTGTTCTAGTGTCTGGGTGGGCCCCATGGTCTGGTATCTGCTAAGGGACTGTTCTAGTGCATGGATGGGCTCTATTGTCTGGTATCTGTTAAAGAACTGTTCTAGGGCATGGGTGGGCGACATGGCTCAGGAGGTAAGAGCGATTGTCTGGCAGTTGGAGGGTTGCCGGTTCAAACCCCGGCCTGGGCGTGTCGAAGTGTCCTTGAGCAAGACACCTAACCCCTAACTGCTCTGGCGAATGAGAGGCATCAATTGTAAAGCGCTTTGGATAAAAGCGCTATATAAATGCAGTCCATTTACCATTTACCATGGGTGGGCTCTGTGGTCTGGTATCTGTTAAAGGAACCCTGAAATCAACCGTGGAAACCACACCCACAGTGAAGAGTGAATGTAAATATAAATCCGGAGAGAGCAGCAATCCCATGGTCCCATATTGTTTGTAAATGAAGGACCCAGTTTTTTGAAGCAGGAATTCATCTTTTTGAGGTCGTGTTTTTTCTGCTGAGGGTTCCTTGTAAATATGCCTTGTTATGTTTTTTCCTTTGTCTAGGGAAGGCAAGGGATTATGGTGATTGAGACCAGTGCCGTGGCAATGCCCAGGGAAGATCCTTATAACTTGTACATCCAGGAGAACCCCTTGACTACGGCAAGTATCAGTCCCTCTGTCTGGGCTGTGACAGGGGTTACAGTTCTCAGATGGCCGGGTACACACATTTCTCACACATTGTAATGTGTCTGTTCACAGTTTTATTCCTCTGATCAATGGAGAAATTTTCAATGTTACTACTTGGCATTCCCCATAGTCATTCTACCTCTTTGTCACATCACACCGCATTACATCACATCACATACATTGCATTGCATTACATTACAGCACATTACATGGTATTACATTACATCATGGGTGGCATGGTGGTGCTGTGGATAGCACCTTACAGCAAGAAGGCCCTGGGTTTGAATCTCAGTCAGAGCCTTGCTGTGTGGAGTTTGCTTGTTTTCCTTGTGCCTGTGTGGGTTTCCTCCGGGTACTCCCGTTTTGCAGTTTGGCTAATTGGAGAGTCTAAATTGCCCATAGGTATGAATGTGTGAGTGAATGGTGTGTGTGCCCTGCCATGGACTGTCCAGAGTGTATTCCTGCCTCTTGCCCAATGCATGCTGGAATAGGTTCTGGCTACCCACAACCCTGAGCAACCAGGAATAAGCGGTTTAGATAATGGGTGGACGGACATGACATCACATTAATTTCATTCAGCAGAGGTTCTTAATCAGGTGATTGATATAAGGCAGCAGTGGGCCTTCACTATGAGCAGGAACCTCTTTTGCAGGAACCAGGACTTGCTTTTGCAGGAAGCAGGAAGTGGTGTTGCTTGTTTAATGTTTTGAACATTTTTCATCCTGCAGGTTGATTTGGAAGGTCATTTTAACCAGAAGCCCACCAAACCAGTTGAAGTGTTTGTGACTGCAGTGAGTTTAGCTCTTGGGCTGCTCATCCTGGCCCTGGTCATCTATTGCCTCTGGATGGTGAGTTCCTGTCTTCTCCTCATCGTTTGTCCTCCTTGTACAAAGCTTAAATGTGCCTACTATAAGTGAATTAGACCTTCAGCATCGCATCCATAGCCCCATTTGTGAATAATGAAACTTAAAATAGAGACAAGAGTAAGTTTTTGTCAATACAAAACCAATTTGTTAGAGTGACAGTAGCTGCCACCAGCACTTATACCTTTATCTGTATGACGATGTTTATGATATTTATCGTTTGAGATGGAATATGAAATAAGTGTTCCAGAGAGAAGCTGTTATAGCACAGAGTTGTGAGACATTCCTGAAATTGTCAGTACTGTATTCCACTGTACTGAACAGATATTACAGTTTATGTGCAAAAGACAATGTGGCTCAAAAAATAGCCACTTTAAAGCATGGTATTCAATTAAAAAAACTAAACGAATGAATAAAATCAGCAATGCAATGAACTTGTGTGCATTTTATAATAGTATTACAGTAAAGATTAGATTAATATATGCATTTTAGTAATGGTGGCTGGTGAAGATATACAATGAATGTTGAGTGAGCATTGTATTAAACTGTTCTTAGACTGAAATATTGAATGATAATGCAGGAGTTTAAAAACCCTTGGGTGTTTAGCGTGTTTACTGCGATTACCGTGTGTATTGTTTTGACATGTTTAGCGTGTTTAGTGTATTTGGTATTTGAAGTCTGTTTAGGGTGTTTAGCGTGTTTAGTGTATTTGGTATTTGAAGTCTGTTTATGGTGTTTAGCGTGTTTAGTGTATTTGGTATTTGAAGTCTGTTTAGGGTGTTTAGCGTGTTTAGTGTATTTGGTATTTGAAGTCTGTTTAGGGTGTTTAGCGTGTTTAGTGTATTTGGTATTTGAAGTCTGTTTAGGGTGTTTAGCGTGTTTAGTGTATTTGGTATTTGAAGTCTGTTTAGGGTGTTTAGCGTGTTTAGTGTATTTGGTATTTGAAGTCTGTTTAGGGTGTTTAGCGTGTTTATTTAACGTGTTAACGTGTTTAGTGTGTTCAGCTTGTTTAGTGTGTTTAGTGTGCTAGCTTGTTCAGTGTGGTTACTGTGTTTAGCCTTTTAGCTTGTTTAGCATGTTAGTGTATGTCTTTACTCTTTTAGTTTAAGCCCATTCTCTGTCCCTCCACAGGTTGGCTTCTTTAAGAGAGGGTATAAGATGAATGAGGAGGAGATTCACAGAGACAGCTGGGACTATGTGCCAAAGAATGAGAGTATTTCCTAATGGAGACACCAAAACCCATCCACCCCCAACCCCATCCCCACATTGGAGAGAGCGACTAACATCACTCTCGCTGCCTCAATGGAAATTCAAGGGACTACATCTTGGCCTGCTATAGCTTGACAAGCAGCCCACAGTCAATAAATCTGACACCACAAGATATTTATGAGAGCATTGGATTTTCTAATATATCTATGACTGCAAAGCAAGGAGAGCAAGGACTGTGTGACTGTATGCCACTCTGATGAGTTGAACTGGTTCTCCGTCAGCAGGACTAGATGCACTTTACCACTTGAATCAGATGTTCTTTGGAGAGACTTGATGTTTTACATCACAAGGTGAATTTTAGTCATAGAAATAGACCAAGAAGTGGTGAAGAATGGTCTTGTGCATTCTGTATCTTGGAAACATTTCATATGTAAATGTGATATTTGATTGTGTCTGCTGTAAAATAATGCACTGCTGATTCCCTGATCACAAATCTGAATTCACTTGTGTATACATGTCTATAAAAACATTTGTGAATATATTTATGTACAGCATATATATGTGTATTTATAGGCATCTATATAGAAGTGTATTTTATGTACAGGTCCTCACCTTTACGTTGGTTTCTGTTGTTGTTTTAATGTACAGGTCCTCACCTTTACGTTGGTTTCTGTTGTTGTTTTAATGCCTTTTGTGTTGAAAGTAGTTTTGGTTCTGTGCCTTGAGTAAACCCAAGAGGGTTCAGATTTGCTCTGAAAACCACATTCAGAGAGAAAAACTCATTAGGTTTCCTGTTTGAGTGAAATCATTGTTTCCTGTTGATCTGAGGGGGATTTTTTTCAGCCATGCGCTCATGCAGCGCTCTGTCGTGGCTGGTTTACCACTGGTTCCGCACCTCTCAGAGAGGAGCTAAGGGGTCAGGCCACTGGTTCCGCACCTCTCAGAGAGGAGCAAAGTGGTCGGGCTGCTGGTTCCTCACCTCTCAGAGAGGAGCAAAGTGGTCAGGCCGCTGGCTCCGCACCTCTTATAGAGGAGCAAAGCGGCCAAGGCGGGCGGTGATGTCAGAGGCGGAGTGACTGCCGTTGCTAAGCGATGGTGGGCAGCGCCTGAGAGTAGCAGCGTGTGGCCGATTTCACACGCCAGTCAGCCACGTTTCAGCCCCAGCACACGTCAGAGCGTGACGCAAGGCTCCCGTTGACAAGGCAACAGCAGAACAGTCAAGACAAAAAGCTGCATTTACACAGCCAGTGAACTTTCTTTAAATACATTGCAGAGAAACTTTTTTGTAAATCACACCATGCACTGGATGTATGAGCCATTTGGTCTCTGGAGATGACTTCCAAACCTGCAGGTAGCCCCACCCAGAGGGCGGGTCCAAGGCTGAATTATTTATCTGAGAGCCAATAACTGTCTTTCAAGCAGACACTGGCATCCCTGCAAGTGATAATGTGCAGCAATTTTGAGGTTTTGACACCTGATGAAGATTCTTTTGACTTTTAAAAATAAAAAAGCACACTCTACATTTGTTCTGCAAATTCTTTTATTTTTGTAAGTGTGATTGTACTGGGAAAGTTATGTCTGAAAAATAAATGTGTGAAAAAATATTTCAGTGCTGACATCTCAGTGAAAAGTTTCTTACTTCTATAGGAATGCGGATAATTGAATATAGTTTATATTTTCCTAGAAGCTGAATCTTGAGTATGAAATTATTTTGTAATGTGTCATCGTTCTGTATTAAGACACATAGTGCTATTCATGTAAATAAATAAAATTGTGGTGTTGTGTTTAAAGATAAATAATGTTGGTAAGGTGTGGGATAGAATGCTATTTAAACAAAGCTGTGCTTAAATGGAGGATGTTTGGCCTCTGTTCTAGGTGCAGGGGATAAGATGTGAAAAAGTCTGTCATCAACAGTGCCTTTAAATAAAGAACGTCATCAGGACAAATTGAGCATTTGAACAGTATTTCCATCAAAATATCTATAGGACAGAAATGCACCTGGATTATTGCATACTAGCAATGCTTTTGTCCAGAGTGACTTTAACTGCATATAAAGTATATAAAGCGCTGTCATTGAAACATAGTGACACCAAATGTATTTAAATTAAAGCCGCAAGCGGCGTTGGGAGGGGTACAAGCATTGGCACCATCGCGCCCCCCATGGAGCGATTTTAAAATGGCTTTGTCCTCATGATCATATACCTTCACCCAACATATGTACTGAATATCATGATGATTGTATAAAATATTGATGACTTATGGCCAATTTTGTGCTAAGAGATGCTGTCGGATGAGTTAGTTGCGTCGCCATGGATGTGTCCTGGCTGCTTCCCGTAAAGGCCTTTACTATGTCGTAACACTTAGATGGCATGTCGTAACACTTAGATGGCCTGGCGTGTATGTAGAGCTGCAGCGCTTCCATGCCGCAACTAAAAAAGGCATCACACTAGTGTAGTCATGATACCAAAATTTTGACTTAGATACCGATACCAGGTTTAGTATCATGACACTCAATACTGAAGCGATACTGATTCAATACTCGGTCCCTAACAATGCTGAAATTACTTTAATAGACCAGAAACGTAATGTCCACAAGGGTTGACCTCATTTTCGAATTCACGGTTTATTAAAAACCTGGTTAATAAACAACCTATAAGTTGAAGCCTGTTCAACATATGAATAAGCATAGGCCTATAGTGTTACAGCACTAAATAGAAAAATATGTTAAATATATTTCAAAAATTAAACAATTGTAAACTAAATAATCTTTAAACAGGTCTTTCACTTTTAAATAGATCTCAAAACAAGATATTTTAATAACAATGCAGCATCTTCCTATAATAAAATATTTCCAAATTAGAACACCTATTGCTACTGAAGTGAACTGAGTCGAAGCTTGCGCTGTAACAACAAGTGAGTGCACAAGCGCGATTCACCTCACTTGACAACCTTAGTTGCTACTGCCATCTAGCGAATATTCTGACAAATTACACTTTTCATCGTCTCAATCAGTAATGTGGGAGACACATTTCCCTGGCTTTTACATTTGACACAAAAACTACCGAATGTCGGAAAATTCTAATACCGAACAGTTTCTTTTTTTAAGTACCGAAAAAGTGCTGAAGTTTCTGTGTACTGTGCAACACTACGTCAGACACATATTCCAATCCATTGCTCAGCTTAAACAAAAAACGAAATATCAACTCGTCATCTCTGCGAGCTGCGCACAGAGTAGCCTACCTTATCATTTATTTCGACATTGGCAGACTACATAAAAAAGACTGCATAAATTGCGTCTTTTGTTTATATTCATTAGTAATTGCAGCCAGAAACTGCAGCTACACAAGAAAGTTTGTTATATTATGGTAGCAACAGAACGAAGCACGTTTTGGCAATGTTCCAACGCTCTCATCATCACTGCTGCATCACAAAAACTACAGTGTGCAGTATCCACATTATATAATACCACTAACCTATTTAAAGACACTCAATTTCAAAAATAACGTATAACCGAAAATTTTGAGCAGTAATACTTACATAGCAATATGACATTTTATCTGTGTTCAGTAGTATAGAGACAGAGACAGTAAATCAATGACAATGTCCTATCCGCTTCTGTTTTGCGTCAGAAAACGATTTCAGATAGGTCTATAAGCAAAGATATGGCTTCGCCATACCCCGAGGTCCTCAATAATAATAATAATACTCTCCAAGAAATTATGAAAATCGTTGACAACATTTTGTTAGGTGCAGCGTCTTTTAATGCTGCCCCAGATGCACAAGTGAATGCGATAAGAAAATCTTCCGTTACGTTGATCGATGAAACGCTATTCCAAAAGCAAAATCAGACATTATACATCATTAGAAAGCTTATACTCTCACCTACTGAATAAATGAATTGTCAATCAAGCCAGGCTGTACTAAAAAGGGGTTTTAAGTGGTGTTACGCACAGCTATTTTTGAAGGTAGCCCACCCAGGCATCACAGATGCGCGTATATTTCACAACACAAACGGATTTTCCAAAACAATATATGACCACTCAGTCTCAAAAGGGACATCTCTACGCATAAAACCAATGGTGAGGTTGTATATTTATTCAGTACTTAGTCCCAGATATTGACCGTAGAATGACATGGTATCATTATTTAAACCGTTGTCTCGTTTATTTCGTTACTCAGTGAGCAGCGTTTTCACTGCTGTATTGGCATATTTTAGGGCTAATGTCAGGTTTATCTTGTTGCTACGGAATTTCACATTACATTACAGGCATTTGGCAGATGCTCTTATCCAGAGCGACGTACAACAAAGTGTATAACCATAACCAGGAACAAGTGTTTCGAAAACCCTAGAGAGAAGTACCATTCCAAGTGCAGGGAACAACCGCATAGTTCAACTTGGACCCTGTAGGTTAAACTGATTAACACGAACATAAACAAGAGCAGCAACAACGCAGTCTATGGGAAAATACAAGCAATAGTTAAGACGAGTGCATTAACGAAGTCACCCATGAAACAGCTACCTAGTTACAACCCTAAACTTACAGTCAATTTAGAGATTAAATTGAGAATTTCTCTCAGCATAATGACAGATTTAAAGACTAAACGAACTCACCTGATATTGTCTTCAAATGGATCCTGTTATGAGCCGGGCTCGGCCTGGACCCAAATGCAGGACTCAAAGACAGCAGTTAGATGGAATTCAGGAAAAGGGGTTTTATTGAGTACAGGCAGAGGGCGGTAGGGACCAGGGCAGACTTGGGACAGGGACCGTGAGGGTTGGTGAGGAGGTCCGGGATCCGGCTTGGCGTGGCGCTGAACGGGATGCGATAGAAACCCGGACAGGCTTGGAGCTGGGGCCGTGAGGGTTGTGAGGAGATGGTCTGGGATCTGGCTGGGCGTGGCGCTGGATGGAATTCCTCCGGTTTCGGTGGCGGAGCTGGGCTGGGGACTGGGAGGCCGGCGAAGGACGGGCTGGACCAGGAGGTTGGAGCTGGGGAGGAAAACTGGGGAGAACAAGGGAACACGAAACAAGACGCGACGAAGACAACACGTAGGTTCAACAGACAGGGGAACACTGAAACAAAGTGCATGAACAAAACCTCAGTGGCCAAGAGAACAGTGCAAGGTAAGGGAAACAAAGAAGGTGCAGAGAAACGGGGTATGGAAAAATAGAACTAGGCTTGGGTTATGCGTGGATTGCGTGGTGCGAAGCTAGGCAACAAATCAACGATCTGGCAAGGGGCGAAACAAAAAACGTGGCTTTATAATCTGGTACTAATTGGAACTAATAAGGGAGGGTGTGAGGAATGCGACCTGAACGAGTGAGAAAATGGCTGAAGGCTGGAAGTCATTAGGGAGTGCATGGGGAAGGGTCACCCCCACCCTGTGGGGAAAAGCAAAGACATGGTGAGGAACACAAAAGCACAAGGAACAGAAATAACAGGAACACAAGGAAATCCACATGACAACCGAAACACGGGGGCATGACAGATTCATGCCAAAGAAAAGTAATGATTCATCCTCTCAAAGCTTTTACTAACAAACTTTTAGTAGCAAAAAACAAAATACCAACTCGCCATCCATGCTACCTACGCGTAGTACCGTATTATTTATTCAGACACTGGCAGACTACACCATAAATTGCGTCTTTTGTTTATATTCAATATTAGTAATTGCAGCGAGAAACTGCAGCTGTAGATACAAGATAGTTTATATTACGGTAGTAACGGAACAAAGCGGACTACATATGTATTACCGTCATTGTTTTATTATACCAGCGTGTTTTCGCGCGTGTGCACAGAAACTCAAAACCTACCAATAAAATGGTTTAGCTATTTCTCAGCATAATGACAGATTCAAAGACTAAACAAACTCACCAGATATTGTCTTCAAACGGACCCATGCCAAAGAAAAGTAATTATTCATCCTGTCAAAAAGCTTTTACTAACACACTTTTAGTAGCCTAGCATGCACTCTGGCTGGTCTTCCATTGCTTCCCTGACATTCAGACCCTCCCCTCACTGATACAGTGTCGGATTACTTGCGTCGCCATGGATGTCTTCTAGCTGCTTGCCGTAAAGAAGTTTACTAGACGTCGTAACACTTTAGATTTGGAGCTACAGCTCTTCCGCACCCCAACTAATACAAAATTCCAAATGGCGGGCAAACAATATGGCGGACATAGGTGGTCCCAAAAGTTGTAGAGCACATTCAGATGCATCGATCGATTGCACCCCCAGTTTTGTGTTGATCTGACTTATGGTGTGGGAGTTATGGCCTTTTAAAGTATGACCCTTTGTTATAGTGCCTATATCTGGCCGACATAGGTGATTGGTAGTGCCTGAGTAGTGGGGGGCCATAGGAACCCACCTGCCAAATTTGGTTGCTCTACAACTTATGGTTGCTGAGCCTCAGACATTTTTAGCAGAGAAAAATAATAAGAATAATAATAATCATAACAGATACAATAGGGTTCCACCAGCTTCGCTGCTTGGACCCCTAATAATAATCCTAACAAATACAATAAGGTTCCACCAGCTTCGCTGCTTGGACCCCTAATAATAATCCTAACAGATACAATAGGGTTCCACCAGCTTCGCTGCTTGGACCCCTAATAATCCTAACAGATACAATAGGGTTCCACCAGCTTCGCTGCTTGGACCCCTAATAATAATCCTAACAGATACAATAGGGTTCCACCAGCTCCGCTGCTTGGACCCTAAAAATTCCCTGCACATAACGACAAAAACAGGCCAGTCAGCCCAACATTGACATAACATAACATAACGTAAGACGAGAACAGGCCATTCAGCCCAACACTGCTCATCTATTCCTACCACTAAGCTGTACTTAATGCTTAGTTTACCTAAATGCTAGATAGTATCTAACACTGTATCAAGCCGGGCCTTGAATACCCCCAGTGTTTCTGCCTCCACTACATGTCCAGGCAAGCCATTCCACACATTGACCACTCACTGTGTGAAAAAATATTTCCTAATGTCTGTGTGAAATTTACCCTTTGCCAGTTTCCATGCCCCCTCGTTCTGCTAACCGAACTCAACTTGAATTATTTCCTCTAGTTCACTTTGTTAATCCCTTTAATACATTTGAAAGCCTCAATAAAATCTCCCCTAAGTCTCTTTTTACTAAGCTTGAAAAGTCCAAGCATCTCACACCTTCTTCATAACACTAATCTTTTTATACCCAAAATAAATCTGGTTGCCCGTCTTTGGATCTTTTCCAGTGCCTCTATATCTTGTAGTACGGTCCCCAGAACTGCACACAATACTCTAAGTATGGTCTGACAAGGGTATTGTATAGGGTGAGTATGATCTCCTTAGATTTATACTCAATACTCCCTGCTATGTATCCCAGCATCCTGTTGGCTTTTTTTTTTTTTTTACTGCTAAAGCACATTCATGTTACGTCCAAGGATGTATTTATTGTCAAGTTGTCCAATTGTCCTCTTCTGAGTTGTCTCTGTCTGTCTGGTCTCTCTCTCACTTGTTTTGCCTTTGTTCCTCTCCTCCTGACAGGTTGCTCCGCCCACTACAATGGTGATTGCGGTAACGAGCTGCAGGTGTGGGAGAAGGCGGGATAAGTATAAATACCTGGGAGCTGAGACACGGGTTGTTGGACTCCTTTCTCCTGCCACCAGACTATCCCTAGAGCAGTCATCCCTAACCTTTGGGAAAACTACTTTGACCTGTTGTGGCCCTATCTTGGTGTTGTGTGGAAATCTAAATTATTAAAGCAGTAAACAGAGTTCAGATATTCTTCCCAGGGAGCTGAGTAGGAAGTGGGTGCCATTTTGTTGAATTATATATATATTTTTCTCTTGTTTAAGGTTAGAAAGGGAGGAAGGTAAGATTGCTTGTTCTTTTGTTTTCCTTTGGAGGTTTTGTTTTATTAGGGTATTTGGTTTCCTATGGTCAGGTGGATGCGTTTTGTTTATTATTTTGGCCTGGTCCACTCCTGAAGTTTGTTTTTCATTTTTGCTTCCTTAATAAATTGTTTGAAAATCTGGTTGTGGTCTGGTTGTCTGGTGATGAAAGAATGGACTCCATCCACATATTTTATGTTTTACGGCTCAACCATAGACTGGGACGTAACATTGACCAGACCCTGATAGGCTTTGATCAACTATTACTCCCAAGTCTTTTTCTACACATGCACATTCTAATTTTGTACCACCCATAAAGTAATCCTGTCCTATGTTTTATTCCCCACATGTAGAACTTTACATTTAGTTATATTGAATTTCATTTGCCAGGTTTCTGCCCACTTATGGATTCTGTTGAAATCTTATTGGATTGCTTCAGTAGATTCCAAACTGTTGGAAACCTCCCTAAACCTCCCAGTTTTGTATCATCTGCAAATTTAACTAGTGTACTTTCAATGTCTGTGTCAAGGTCATTTATGTAAATGAGGAAGAGCAGTGGACCCAGCACCGATCCCTGTGGAACTCCACTTCCCACAATACCCTGCTCAGATAAGATCCATCCAGCTACTACCCTTTGTGTTCTATCCCTTAACCAGTTCCAAACTGACCCTGAAATGCCTCCTGTAATTCCTACTGTCCTCATTTTGATAATGAGTTTGTCATGTGGTACCTTATCAAATGCTTTTTGGAAATTTAAGTATATGTGATAGGAGCCACTGAACCCAGGCTTAAGTCGCATGAGGTGATTCTCCAGAAAATGGCCTTTTAATGGAAAACACTTTTTTTCACCAAAATTCCGTTTTTTGCAGAAATAACTTCTTAAACATGTATACTTTCTAATACCTTGATATCAAACTCTTTTAATCGGTATTTGATCGGTAAACATGAGAAAAAGTTAATATAATATAATAATTAAACTCTCTTTCTCTCTATCTGTCTGCTTGTTGCGAGGGGGCAGGACAATGGGCGGGACATCCATATTAATGACCATTCCGCATGACATTCCTGCATAAGTAGTCTGGAAATACCTTGTGTTGTTTACAACCTAGTCTACTTTTTTATGAGTGATTACGAGTGTCTCTGGAGATTATATCATGTGTGATAACGCTGAAGCTCTCCGCCAAATTACCGAGCTGAATTTAGATAGTGCCAGCGACAAGAACGAATGGATTGACATGGTAAAAGTAAATCAAGTAAAGGGACACCAAGGCCCTTTAACAGTTCTAAAATCAATGCGCTACAAAATCCAGCATTCTAACGCAATTAAAACAGCAACATTATTCTTTCGATTTTGAATTGTTGTTATGTCCCCTCCCCTTTTCAATGTCAAATTTCGCAATTGATGGCAACGTTGAATCACGGTTCTAGTTACTGGCTAGTGATGCCAACCATCCCGCAAAATACGGAATCGTCTCTTATTTAGACAGTAGAATATGTGTTCCGTGTTTAGCTCATGGCTACGGGACACATTTTCTTCTGTATCTTTGTTAATGACTGCGTTTATAACCACTGTTTTTAATATAATTCAGTAGTTAACTAGCTGCTAACCAGGATAAAAAGCATGCCGTGAGACCATTTTGAGCTAAAACCCAGCTCAATTTTAATATTGGCTAGGTAACAAGTGACGGCGAACCTATCATAAAGCTAGCTGGCATTCAAACCCGGTTTCAGAGGGTCTTGGAAAAACGCTGTCTACAATTCATGACCGCACCATTTTAAAAAGCAAGACAGAGCTAGGGAGATGCATTTGATTGAGTTATGGTTTCATGCAGTTTTCTTAAATAATGTAATTACAAAAATGACCAAAATTGGTGGTAATTGTATGATATAATACAAGAAGGATCTTCTAGATAGAATCGTTGTTTTCATAGAATTAATGACCGGATGTTTTTGCTTAACAACGGTGCAAATAGAACTATCAACAAGAGTTTTAGCATAACAACGATCCAAATACAACTACCAATGAGAGTTTTGCTTGACAATGGTAAAACAATATGCCCAAACGGTCACTTAATAATATTTCAATTTCAGGTGATTAAGTTGATAAAAAATCAATAAATATAAAAGTAATCATTACATTACATCACATTACATTACAGGCATTTAGCAGACGCTTTTATCCAGAGCGACGTACAACAAGTGCATCAGTTCAAGGCGCAGAGGTGCAGAAAAACACCCTAGAGTGAAGTAAAGCTTGTAGTGCCAGAAGTGACCACATAGATCAGGACTCCAACCCTGTAGGGTAACCTGTTGAGCAAACAAACAAACAATCCTGCTAAGTACAAAACTAGCACTGAAATCACATTTGCCTCATCAGAATCAGACAAAACAATCCTGCCAAATACAAAACGAATGTGATAGCATTGGCCTAACTAGGTACATTGAGCTAAACTAGAGGCTAGGGAGTGGTGGGGAGAGGTGCAGCCTGAAGAGATGAATCTTTAGTCTGCGCTTGAAAGTAGTCAGATTCTCTTCTGTTCTGACCGCCACGGGAAGGTCATTCCACCAGCAAGGGGCCAGGACAGACACCAGACGGGAATGGGAAGTACAGACACGAAGAGGGGGAGGTGCCAAGCGTCCAGAGGTGGCAGAACGGAGAGGTCTGGCTGGTGTGTAGGGTCTGATGATCCTCTGGATGTACCCTGGTGCTGACCCCTTAGCTGCCTGGTATGCAAGCACCGAAGTCTTAAATTTGATGCGAGCTATAACAGGCAGCCAGTGGAGGTCAGTGAGCAGGGGGGTGACATGGGAATGTCTGGGGAGGTGTGTCATGTATAGTCATTGTTGGTAACCTGTTGTATAAGTGGAATAAACCCCTCCGGGCTGTCCCGTTATTGGGAAATAATGTAGGCTACTTCGGTGGTGGTTAAGCGACCTCGGCTTTGCCTCGGCTTCACCACCACCCTCGTCGTGCATTATTTTCCAATAAGGGGATAGCCCGTCGTTGTTTATTCCTTATGTATTCCATGCATTCAACCTCAAATAGGTAGAATATACCACCACAATGCATTATGTGTAATTTGGTATCTATTTAAGCTCTAGTAGCCTAGCTACATTTCCAGTAGCTTGTGGTAGCTTAATTACTTTCAGAATGATGTAAAGTACTATTCTTTTCACTGGTGAGCAGTAGGAGACAGCTTGTCAAAGGCATCATTGTTATTCAAGGGGGGGGGGGGGGGGGTGACTAAGGCTGCATAAATTAATTAAAAGTCTGAGTGGGTGTGAACAAGAGGCTATGCGGATCCCAACTTCTGCTTTCAACCTACATTAAAGTTGATTTCTAAGCAGTTTAAATATGTGTATTCCATGCATTCAACATCAAATAGGTAGAATATACCACCACAATGTATTATGTGTAATTTGGTGTAATTGGTATCTATTTAAACACATGATTACTAAGGAAATATGTCACAAAAGTGTGGGAATCCCTTGTCAATCGTCGGCAGTGAAAATCTCTGGTTTTCTGGCAGCCCATTCAGCATGCATTTCTAACTTCAAAACAGTACAACTTCCTCAATAATTGTCCAATCTCTTTGACATCTATTTGAAGCTCTGTTTCCCCACTTGTATATGCTATAAAAAACTCTAAACCAACTTTCCTGGACACCAACTTTCCCGGGGAATCGAACCTGCGACCTTTAGGCTACAAGACCAACTCCTTAGCCATATATTAAACTGCTGCCTATACTAGGTAGTATCTAAGACTGTATCAAGCCTGGTCTTGAAAATCCCCTGCGTTTCTGCCTCTACTATGTGACATGGCAGACTTTAACCACATGTGAATTGTTTTATTATAAATCCAAATCCAAATCCTTTGTGGAGCACAGAGCCAAAGAGCCAGGAAAAAAATATGTGTGTTTGCCTGTGTGTGTGTATGTGTTTGCGTGTGTGTGCATGTGCGGGTGAGTGTGTGTGTGTGCGAGTTTGAGTGTTTGTGTGTTTGCGTATGTGTGCATGG